>NC_141164.1:96945485-97099557 GCF_053477565.2 Lygodium microphyllum
ATCCTTAGAAGATTGCAAGAAGCTAAGTCCAAGGTATTGTGGACCGTACAAGATTCTCAAGTGCCTAGGACCTAATGCTTATAAACTGCAGCTCCCTGAGAACCTAAAGGTTCATAATGTATTCCATATCAACCTATTGGAAATGTATGTACCTAATCCTAACCATGTACTTGATGACCAACAAGTTGTAATGCCTAGTCAAGGAGTCCTTGAACTAAGGCCTGACAGGATCTTAAATGTTAGGGAGAGACAACTGAGATCCAGAACCTTGAGAGAATGCCTCGTCCAGTGGAAAGACTATCCCGAAGAGGATGCCACTTGGATAGATGAACGCACTCAACCATCAATATCCCCAACTTATCTCGAAATGAGGACATCTCAATTCCTCCAAGGGAGAGAGAATGTAACATCCTGAAGGCACACATGAACTACCTCAACAAAAGACAATGGAATTGGATAAATGACAAAAAAAAATTATTCCCCTTATCCCCCCAGCCGACTGACAAGCTGGAGGGGGAGGGGAATAGAAGGAGTGATTAAGCTCCTTGGTGGAGCTTGGAGTGAGGGAGAGCCATGCGTGCTACCGCGTAGGGGAGGGAGGAACCTCTCCCTCTCCCTATAAAAACCAATAGCCATCGGGGATCAAAAGAAAAAAAGGAGGAGCCGGGCAAGCTGAGTAAAAACTCGTGAGGGAGAGAGAGACTGAAGTTGTCAATCTGTTGTATTGCCGTAGTGCACAGTTGGCCACTGTGAAGATGCTGGAGGAAGAGATGCCGCCAATCTCCTATAGCAGCCCACCGTCGCCGCCTGAAGCCATAGGCCGTGCTGCCCCATGGCCCTCTTGTCATCGCCTGGGGGAGTCATTTCCTCCCCCCACGTGCCTTTCCGGGAAGCCCTTGGAAACTTCCAAGGTTGGGCTCCCTTAGGCCCCCTTTCCTATAGCCTTCAGACTACCCCCCCTTAAAATTCCTCCCTAAGGGCTCCCTTAGGGCCTTTTTCTTATAACCTTTAAGACTACCCTTTCCTTTCCCCCCCTGGAATTTCCGCCTTAGGGCTCTATAAGCCCTCTTTGCCCCCAAATTCTCCTTGGAGGGCCTTTAAGAGGTCTTTAGGCCCCTTCGCCCCAAAAGCTTTTACCTTAAAAGCCCTTTTTCTCCCCCGTATCTCAAATCCCCCTAAGGGGCCCCTTAGCCCCCTTTTTTTCCCCATGCAAAAAATACTTTTTTTAGCCCTGTCATACCTTGTTTTTTCCCCCCACACGTAAAAGAAAAGAGAGTGTTAAGGGTTTTTGTGACACCTTCTTTCCCCATACAAAAATCCTCGTAAGGGTTTTTACACCTTTTATTCCCCGTTTGTGTGAGTCTTTAAAAGGCCATTAAGCCTTTCCCATGGCTTTTAAGGGCCTTATTTATGAAAGATTTTGAAACACCCCCTTTTCGATTTTGAACCCTTTCCGTGGTTTCTCCCCTCCTCCACAAGTATCCCTTCGAAGAGCTGCTACGAAAGGAAAGAACAGAAGACTCATAAAGGACGGTGGTATTTCAAAAAGGAAATTCGCAAAGCTGCATCCACGACGGAAAGGCTACATTCGCGATGCCTCCTAAGAAAGCCCACGGCGCAGCCGCAAGAGGATCGTCTCCTAGCATCCACGTGGACATCTCACCACAAGTCTAGGTTTTCCTTCCTAATTTTTATTTTTTCGTTGCTATAATTCAATCACGCGTAGATGATTTTCGGAAATAGGATGCATTTCCCATCTTAAATATTTTGGTTAGTTTAAAAGAGTTAGCTTACGAGGGACAAGTTCAATCATTAGTATTTCCAAGAAAATGAACAAGAAAATAAAGTGAGCAGAAAATTGATATGCATTTAGTTTTTGTGCATTCAATGAACTGAACTTAGATTATTGTCCATAGTTACAAAACAGAATTAAGATAATGCACTCCATTTAAGCATGGAAGTATAAAATCATGCCACATTATTAGACCATATCTTCTTCGCAATGAGTTATCATGGGAAGTGCTAAGAATCCATAGGAAGGTGCAAGGCATGAAATGATTCCTAAGTTGCATAAATTGGTCAGTTATCGTTTTCCAGCTACGTAATTATTAGAAAAGTTTTCTTGTTTAGCATGAATCTTGTTCGCAAGTTATATGATGAGTAATTGGAATTAGGTTATAACCTAACCTATGCTTGATCTTAAATCGATAAGTTAGGGTTGAAAATCAATTTATGCATAGTCAATGAGTCATGTGTCTATGGAAATGATAGCGTAATTATCATCATGAATTAAACAAATTGGCATAAACCTAAACACCTAAACCCACGGAGTACGCGTTTTAGAAAGAGTTAATTCAATTCCAAAGAATTCAATAGGATTTAATACGTGACCTAGTCGCATGTATTGCTAAAACTGAAACTCCTATACCCTAAATACTCATCCACATTCATCGAATGTAGGGACAACGGAACATACTTGAGAAGTGAACTAGGGTTGTCCCTTAGAATCTTACGCTAATAAGATGGAACTTGGAATCCTAAGACTGACAACGTCAGCCTAATGTAATTTAGAACATATTGTTTCGTGACTCCATTTGATGGGTAGAATAGTCCCATAGTTCAATGCGACACTTGTGCAACAAGTGCAGAGTCGTATGAACTTGTGATTGGATCACAAGGGGATGGCCAATTCTCTGAATGAGGTTGGCAGATGCTTACGCAAGTTATCTTGCAAGAGGATGAATAATCGTCCTAATATATATTTCCGAGGTAAAGATAATTGCTTGGAGCAAAAGACAAACCAATAAATTGGTATAACATATGAACTTAAGGTATTGACCAAGTCGGGTGAATAGGGTACGGCCCTAACCCAGGATATAGGGGATCTTGCCAAGTCACAAGTCATCCCGGATCAAGTGCTGGATGCATTCGAAAAGAAGGATTCATTCCTTAGCAGTTGGCCAATAATAAATGACCAATGGAAATGTTTGTGCTTGTTACAGATTTAAGAGCACTGTTTTGCTTTGTTTGACCAATGAATTTAAGGATAAATGGATATCTAATGCTTTAGGTTGAAGGCCTAAAGGGAGAGGCAGCTTCAGTTACCCCTGACTGCCTGCTGGACCCTAACCAAGGGGGTTGTTAACTGCATCGGGAAGGTGGACCGAACCCGCCGCGAGAGGTCTCTCCGTTGAGCGCTACTTGGAGCAGGAGGATGCTTGGGTGCTAGGGGGGGCTCTGGCCGTAAATCCCTCACCTTCTGGGCCCTGCATAAGAGGCTAACCTGACTCGGGATTGGATCTCGAGGCCTGTGTACTAGTCTATGGGGGGAAACTTGGATTGGTAATCCCTGTGGATTGCTGGATAGCCTTCGGGCAGATTGTGGATAAGCCTACGGGCTGAACTTTATGTATTTCAAAGATAAATATAATAACCTATTAAAAAGAAAATTGTTTGACATTGCTTTTCTATGTCAAGTGATATGATTACATGAAGGAACTAGTGCCTAATGGGTTAATTAAGAAAGTTGATTGATACATGTCCAACTAAATGTGCTAGGTAATTAAATAACTAAAACAACCCGAGGAAAGTGCGGTGGATGGGCCATAGGTCCATCCTATGGATGGGTGGTCCCGGTTGGCCGGGAACTTTTCTCAAAATCACGATGGATAGCAGGAAGATTGTCAAAGAATATGAACAACAAAAGCATTGACCTAGAGTTATAATTAATCCTGATTTACGCTATTTTAGGGAAACGGAATGGGACTATGCCTTATGGTAGAGAGGTTGAGCTTCGTATCCCTCTTGTTTCCCATTCTCCTTGAATCAAATGCAACATGAATCCACTTCGGACCTAGCGTTTTTGCGTAAAGTAGTTCGCTTGGGTTCGACGTTAGTCGCCGTTAGGAAATGACCAATAGGAAAACCCAAATTCAGGTCGGCGGTCCTAAGTGGGGACGACCGGAATACTTCTGCTACATGACAGACGCGGAAAGTCCTAGATCGCAAACCGTGTAATATTCCATGGGAGTGCCGGCAGAGCTTTCTAGATATCCTTTCCGATGGACTGCTAAGACGTGTCCTGATGATAACAGGTGGACACGTTACAAAGGTATAGTTTGTACCATCTAACTTGCCTTCACTGAAGGTTGGTGGATGAATCCTCAGTGTTTGAATAGCTGGTACAACAACACCACCTCCTACACCGCTTCCTGATGAACCATAACCGCTTTCGGAAGATGAAATTGTTCCTCTTTTCTGTTGAAGCCTTTGCCTCTTGCGCACTCTTCGATCCCTAGAGCCCTCTGGACTCTGATACCATGTAAAAATTACACGGCGCAGTGAACAGAATATGAGAAAGAGATAGAGATAGAAAGTACAAAACATATAAGAGGAGAATTAGAAATTTTCTTTAGTTCCAAACAACTGATACAGAGATGGCTCTGTCCACCCGTGCGCTTCCACCGTGAAGCTTAGATGGCGATCTAGATAGAAGATAGGTAAAGAGCTTAAGGCTAGCTGGAACCACTGTGACTAGGTGAAAGATAGATGATCGATGGCTGTGAAGGGGTTTAGCTTTTATAGCCCGCGAAGGTGGTTAGGTCGGTGTGACTGACCTACCATATGAGCCTTCACTAGTCGGCCAAGGAATATTTCCTTTACTGTCGAGCCGCTTCCGCAGTCTCCAAACCCCAAAATACAAGCCCCTTTTAACTCCTTTAACTCGCAACTTGATGTAATGTGCCTCGAGTTGCTACCAACTTAACTACTCAGTCCAACCCAAAGATTAGACCCACAATGGTCACCTTTTGCCATCTAGTCACATAGACCTCATTTGATATACAAGTTAGGACTCAACCAATGTCCGAGCTCACATTTGGCTTCTCCTCATAATGGAGGCCTTACAACTTTCAGTACCGTGGATCATTGGTGGCACCTTATGAGGGTGGGGCATTGAGCATATCTAACACAATCTCCCCCCATGCCTTGTGTGAGTGCTCTACAAAGCATGTGTTTATCAATGTATTCATCTTAGAGCTAAAAAATAGCCCAATTTTACAATTATCATGCTTTAGCTTTTGTGTTTGCTTTTGTCCAAATAAAGAATAAAGCACTTGGGCGGCCCAAGAGTCAGACAACGCCCAAATACAATGTCCACTAATGATTATTTAAACTATGCGCCCATGCACATACAAAATAATAGATATATGTCAAGCGCTTCAATAAATAAGCGCGCCTAAATAAATATTAGAGCCACACCTTTAATGATAAGACACACGTCCATAAAAAAATGATAATTTCTTCTAAATTACTTGAATACATGCTATTACCCAGTGCTTCCCAACGCTACCACCGCCTGCTCTACACATCAACTGAAGCATTCACAATTATTAAAAAATAATAAAATTAAACCAACAAAAGTGAATACCTAGCAGTCTATAGATACAAAATAAATAAATAGGTTAAAACTCTGTCCTAACCTTAATTTAATACGAGTGCACACTCTAAACTCATAAACATCTATTAATTTAAATATGTATTTTGCAAAATCACTCGCTATGGAATCACCCACTTGCACATTAAATTAACATGACACCCAAAAAAGACAGGCATTCCCATCAACTTTTCGCATAAGGAATCCACCTTGTGTACGAGCCCCGAAAAATAAATATAATTTTACGAAATCCACAGCAAAACCTCACGGAATCCACTGTGATCTCACGGAATCCACCATGGAATATGCCTCTTGGCATCATACCCATGGGGTGGGATAGCAATTGTCCTCAATTGCTATTAGCTCAATGTGGAGCGAGCACTGAGGGGTAAGCAATTAAGTCACGAGTGCATCAATTGGGCCTCTTCAACAGGATGATTTTTAAACTTTACCAAATATCTAGAATATCTACGGGGCCAGTTCTAGTGGTCATAGAATCAGTGTCTAAAATAATTTCAGGTTCAAGGAATTCAGTTTCTTCTTCTAACAAAGGAGGGTTTTCATAGATAAGGTGGACAAGTAATTGGCCTTTAAAAGATTATAACAAACTGACATGAAAAGTATTATGGATTTTCTAGTCTTGGGGTAATTCAAATTTAAATGCATTGTCATTGATTTTGTGAATGATTTAGAAAGGTCCATAAAATCTAGGAGCTAACTTTACAACATGGTGTTTCTCAACACTTTGTAATCTTCTCTTTTCAATGCGTAACCAAATATAATCATCAATCGTGAAACTCATAGCTTTTCTTTTCTTGTTAGCTTGTTTTGTGTATGATTCCTGGGCTTTCGCAGTCATGTCTTTGACTTCAGCAAAAATAGTAGCATGCATATTAGCAATATAATTAGGAGCTTTAACTTTGTTTGACAATGAGGTAACAGGTGTAGGTAATTTGTATCCATAAATGATTTCAAATGATGCTTTTTGTGTAGTTACATGTTGGGCGTTGTCAAGCATTTTTCTGAAAACTGAAATCCCCTAGTCAAATTGTAGTTAGGTTTGATTTTTTGCTAGTTTAGTTGTTGTGTGACAGTTTGTTTTGCTGTTTTGTAATTCGATTTATTGTGTTTGTCTAGCTTAGGATTTGTTTCTGTCATTTTGTTTGATTTGTTGAGTGTGAAACTTGATAGCCTTGGTCGAGATTGGTATTTTTTTGAACAGGAAAAAGTTGGAGGTTGTTATGAGCTACCGGACTTTGAGGAGCTAGGTATGTATTTTTGTTGCGACTTTTGCACATCACAGGGGATAATGGGTTCATGAGCACTTCACGTTGCACTTATTGATGCACTACACTCGGGGGTCGTCTCATGTTCTTATCAAATACTTCCATGCCATGGGTTGGGATTATGCACGTTTTGCTCCATCATTGAGCACTATCACGGCATGAGGTCCGCTGCAACTATATGCAGTAAATCTTAGATGCACGCGCACATGAGAGAGCACCTGTCATTGAGCACGCACATTTCTTGCACGCACCATTTGGGATGCTCATCACAAAGTTAGGAACTTTTGGTCGAGAGTGTAAGGTGGTTGGGTGAGTTAGAGGGTCGTGAAGGACGCCATCAATTGTGAGAAGGGTTGTTCATATTTGGTCAACATCTTGAGGACCACCATTTTCTAGAGTGATTGTGAGATTTTGGATGGGTGGAGCAGAGTATATCATATCTTTTTTATGGGAGTTGAGAGGTGAGGATAAGGATTTTTAAATTAATAAGGAATTCTGTTTGCATTTTACATGATGAAGTTCACATGTAGATAGGCTAGGCACAATTCTTCCAATGCATCCATATTTTTTGTGTGAGCATTGTTTGAATGGTAGAATGTCATGGATTCGATCAATTGCATATTATTCCAAATCATGAATGATTGGGCACATAGTTCATTTCAAAAACCATACTCCTGCTAGGGCACACTGCATTAAAAAAATAGGTTCATATCCAAAGAATATTTATTTTGAAGACTCAAGGATCAAAGGAAAAGATCGTACGTTTTACATCATTAGTGAGTATTTCTTGAAGAAAAAGAGGACATGCGTGGTGAAAGTATGTGCAATTACAAGAACAATAGGCCAAGGAAGGGAATAAGTCATCCAAGATAAAAGATGGAGAAAAATGATGCGATTTACGAAAATCAGTATTTTTGCCCAAATTTGACGGATTTTCGTAATTCTGTCCACGATGGCTTGTCGCGACCAGGTACGTTCCGATTGTTTTAAGTACCCAAATGTCTATATTTGGAGTTCAAATGACGAAGTTATGATCCAAACAAGTTGCAAACAAGTATAAAGTAGAAAAAACGAAAATAGTGAAAAGCAATAGAAAAGCAAAAGCCAAAAGCTGAAAGCAAAAAGCCTAATGTGTGTGAGTGTGAATAGAAAACTATATAAGGAGATGAGAATAGAGAGTTAAGGGCCTTCCCTCTCATGTACAATTGTATTATGTGAGAGAGGAGAGAGGAGGGTCGCATGCCAGAGTGAGCTCTTGTCATGCCAATTCGGAAGTTGGATCGGGGTGTCAAAGTGCCGAGCATCGGCTCAAGGTTGTTAAGGTATGAAAATATATCTCACTTGGTTTGTTTTCGAATTCTTGGTATTTTCGTTGTGTTGTGGTTGTGTTATGCTCTACCCGCATACAGGTTTTAAATTTTTTGAGCTATAATAAGCATTGTGTATTATCTTGTTTTTGTGTGTGGTTCATGGTGTATTGTCGAGTATTTGAATTTTTCAAGTTGTGTTGTGCATCCAACAAATTCAATTACCCCAACCGGCACTCCTTAACATCTCGTTATCGGGTTGTGAGTGAGGCTTCCTCTCGATCACCGCTCGCGTAACATCTCTTTTTTGGTGCCCCCACTGTGACGAGTGTCGAAATTTTGACTTTGTTCAAGAATTGTGGTTTGTTTGCTTGTTTTTAATAATTTTTAAATGGCAAGTTCTTTTCTTGAATTTTATGGAAAAAAAGGAGAGGATCCTCAGTGATTCCTCGAGAAATTAGATCTTGGATGTATTATCTAGCGAATAAATGACTTTGCACTAAAACTTCAAATTCTGAAATTTCAATTGTTAGATGAAGGTCGTAATTGGTTTGAAGATTATGAAAAGACCCTTAGACTAAGAAATCCTCCTGTTCTTATGGAATATGAAGCAACTAAACAAGCGTTTCTTGACCGTTTTAAAGAAATTGAAACTTCACATGACCTTTGGAGAAAAATAGAAACATGTCAAAAGAGAGAAGACCAGACCATAGAATTTTTTGCCATAGAGTATGCTAGACTTTGGGATCGTTGGAATGTATCTTTAGGCCCAGGAGAGAGAGCTCCAGAAATGTTAAAAATAAAAAATTTCATTGAAAAATTACAAGGAGATGTGAGGACAAAATTGGAAATTAAAGAACCTAGTACTTTTGATGAAGCTGTAATGATTGCTATAGAAAAAGAGAAAAAATTTGAGAAAATTAAAAAGAGAAAGTCATTTAGAACACCTATAGAAAATAGAGACCAAACTTGGCAATGGGAGGAACAAAATTATCAAGTTTTAGCTAGACAAAATACTCAACTAGCACCAGAAGTTGAAGATCAATTATCTGGAAAAATGCAAAACATGAGGCTAGGAGCATTGAGAGGTCGACCTTTAGGAAGAGGTAATGGAGGACTAATAGGTCAACCAAATCAAGAAATTTTGAGAGGGGGAAGAGGAGGAAATGGTAGAGGATATTTTTGTAGACCAATGGTAACTTGTTATTCATGTGGAGAGATAGGTCATATAAGTACAAACCGTCCATATCCACCTAGGGCAAGGGGGGATATGTATCCTTTACCTCAATATTTACCAAACAGATAGAATGATTATGGGATAGAAATAAAAAATGATTCTACTTCTCAAGAATCTAAGTTAAAGGAGGAAGAGAAAGGGAAAAGTGCCATAAATTGTATTCTTTTAGAAAATAAAAAAAAAGAAGAAAATAAAATTGTTGATGTTATGCCTGCAATTAAAAGAAGAAGAGATGCTGAGAGAGATGAACCTGAAACTAGTAAGGCTAGTGAGGAAAGAGGGAGGAAAACAAAGAGAGGAGAAAAGAAAGAGAGAAAAGAAGAAAATAAAACGAGAGCACCTAGAAAACATTATCATACTACTGATATTCCTTTGGGAGAAGGAGAAAGTGATTATGATCTAAAGAAAGATATGATGGGTAGGAAAGCTGTTATATCTTTTGCTCAGTTGATGGAGTTGTGCCCTAGGATGAGAGGACAAAGGAAGAAATTAGTAAATTCGAAAGGGAGAGAAATGAAAAAAGGTACTGTAAGAGTTTTAAGTGTAGAGGAGTTACCGGATATTTGTCATGTAGTAGATGCTTGGTACAAAAACCAAAATATAGGAGAGGCATATATAGATGGAGGAGCACAAGTCAGTGTGATTACCCAAGCATGTGTAGAACAATTTGGACTTCGAATAGTGGCAGGATCCGGTTTTAGAATTAGGCTTGCAAATCATGCTAAAGTGAAATGCATAGGAATAATTCAAAATCTTGAGATAAAGGTTTATGGAGTTGCCATGAAAATTACTTGTCATGTTATGCCAGCAGGGTTAGGAGCGTTTCCGCTTATTCTGGGTAGACCCTGGCTTAGGAAAGAAGGAGCAATACAAGACTGGGGGAAAGGAATATTAACAATTTATGACCGTAGAGGAGTAGCAAAGAAGTTTGATATGGCCTCGAGAAAGGAATTAGTGAATGAGGATACTAGCGAGGAAGAAGAAGAGGAAAGTGATAGTACGGAAGAAGATGATGAAACTGAGGAGGGTAGTTCAGAAAGTGATTCAGATCCAAAAATTTCATCTATAATAATTGAAAAAAATAATAATTAAAAAAATAAGGAAATATCTCTAAGAAACAGAATAAGGTCAATAACTCATATAGAACCATCAATAGTTACAAGGGTATCAAGAAACAAAAAAAGTCCTAATTTAAATCTTCCTTCTAAAGAAAAAGGACTCTTGTTCCTGTTAAAAGACGAAGAATCAACTTCAGAAGAAGAAAATTCAAAAAAAGTCCAAAACATAAATGTTAAAACCATAGGAAGTAAAAAAGATGGGTTTTTTAAAGATGATGAAGAAGGAAAATTAGAGGAATTAGAAAAATTAATGGAATCACCCACAAGTTTCAACAGAAAAAAGAGAGTTTCTGAGAAAATGTTAAGTCAAGATTTGACAGATGGAGAAAGAAAACAATATCATTCACTTATAAATAAATATCCCAATCTTTTTGCAACTTCATACTTAGAAATCAGAGGAATGAAAGGGGAAGGGCTAAAAATAGAATTGAAAGAAGATGCCAAGCCAGTATGTCAAAAGTTAAAACCCCTAACTTCAGAACAAATATCAGTTTTGAAAGAAGTAGATAAATTGTTGCATGCCGGGTTTATTTATCTTGTAGAAGATTCAGAATGGGTAAGTACAATAGTTATAGCATCAAAGAAAACGGGAGGTTGGAGAATTTGTGTTAATTATAACCCTCTAAATGCCCTCACAAAAAGGGATCATTATCCGCTACCATTTGTAGAAGAAATCTTAGATTCAGTCGCAGGTTTTGAAAGGTATAGTGTTTGTGATGGATATTCTGGATATTTTCAATTACTCATTGCTCCAGAAGATCAAAAGAAAACAACTTTCATACCACCATGGGGTTGTTTTTGCTATAGAGTTTTACCTTTTGGACTTAGTAATGGACCAGCCTGGTATCAAGGGAGGATAAATAGAGTGCTAGCACCTTACCTAGGAAAATTGGTTATAGACTTCATTGATGATATTTGTGTCCATAGTACAAGATTAGAACATTGTGAAAAACTTGGAAAAGTATTCGAAAGATTGGATAGTTATGGTTGTCAACTAAATCCAAAAAAATGTAAAATAGCTCAACCGAAAGTAAAACTTCTTGGTCATGTAGTTTCAGAAAATGGAATAGAACCTGATCTTGAAAAAGTAGAAGCCCTAGTAACCTTAGTATCACCTGTAGATACCAAAGAACTTATGAAATTCATTCATAAGGTAAGATATCTATCAAGATTCATTCCTTTGGCATCTCAGTTACTCTATCCATTACAGATGGTAGCCAAGAAGGATCCTTTAGAGTGGACTAAAGAGGCTGAAGAAGTGTTTCAACAAGTGAAGGAAACTGTGAGTCATGCATCATCAGTTCAAGCACCTGATTGGGAAAAGGAGTTTTTTGTGAATCCTTCAGTTGGGGAAGATGCTATTGGAGCAATTCTAATGCAACAAGGAAGGAATTATAGATATATGAGACCTATCTATTTCGTAAGTCGAGTGAAGTTGCAAATAGAAAAAACATATACAGAAATAGAGGTGTAACGTTAAGTGTAATATTTGCTTGTAGAAAGTTTAGGAGATATTTACTACCAAAATCCTTTACTATTCTAACAAGCTATGCACTATTACCACAGTTGGTAAATAACTCAAACTTATCAAAAAGAGTAATGAAATGGATAGTTGAACTAGAAGAATCTCAATATAAATTCCAAGTTGAGGATTCAACTAGGGCTACAATAGCAGACCTTTTAACCTATAGAGGAAGTTCTTTTTTACTTAAAGAAAAATTTGGAGAAAAAGAAGAAGAAAAACCAGAAATAGAAAACTCATTTTTGATGTATTTTGATGGATCGTATCGTAAGGCACACCAAGCATCTTCAGGAGGAATAGTGGTTTATGATCCTCAAGGAAATTCAATAAAAAAGAAACAGTTAAACTTGAGGCAACAAGTAACAATGAAGCTGAGTATGCAACCTTACAGGCAGCCATTATGCTTTATCGAAGAATGGGAATTCGAAGGTTGAGAATTAGAGGTGATGCTTTGCTATTAGTAAAGCAAGTACTCGGAGTTTGGCAGATCAAAAATCCCAAATTGAAGAGGTTGTGTAATAGAATTCGAAGAGATCTAAAGCAGTTTGAAGCCTGGAGTTTGAAACATATCTCCAAGGAAGAAAATCAGGAAGCTCACAAAGCAGCCCAATTAGCAATTTGTCAAGTGTTTGTAATGAAAGCAGACCTCCCTCTCTATAGGGGAAGAGAAGCTCTTGACGTGGAAGAAGAATTTTTTTTAGCAGGAAAAGTACTTTCAAATATTCAAAAAAACAAAAAATATAGGTTTTTAAGTAGACCTGAAAGATATAAAATGGTGAACGATGTTCTTTATGCTAAAGGAGACGTGGATTTAATTTTAAGAAGAGTACCCTAGAAAGAAGAAATATATCACATTTTAGAAACAAGTCATGAGGGGGCTTGTGGGGGACATTATTCTTATAAAATAACTTTACAAAAGATTTTAACTGAAGGATATATGTGGCCAAGTATTCAAAAAGATGTTAATCATTGGTGCAAATCCTATCATGAATGTCAAAGAATGAGTAAGAGGATATTGAAACCGGAAACAAGAAAAACAATTCTAGCATATGACATTTTTGAAAAATGGGAAATTGATGCATTTGGTCCATTACCCCATACTTCATGAGGAAAAATATATATTTTGACAGCCGTTGATTATCTTCCTCGATGGGCAGAAGCTAAGGCTGTAAAAAACATTAGAGCCATAGATGTGGGAAAATTTATTTATGAAGATATATGTTGTAAATTTGGAACACCTTTTTGAAGATATATGAAGATATATGTTGTAAATTTGGAACACCTTTAGAGATTTTGTCAAATAGAGGACCAGGTTTTAAGGGAGAATTAATAGACTATCTTTGTGAGAAAATGAAAATAACAAAAAGATTTACTTCACCATACTATCCTCAATGTAATGGTCTGAACGAGCGATTTAATGGGGAGTTAATAAGAATGCTATCTAAAATGACAAAGGATCGTCCACAAACATGGGATATTGAATTGCCAAGTGCATTGTGGGCTTATTGTTTAGCAAGAAAAGAAAGTACAGGCTATTCTCCTTTTAAATTAGTCTATGGAAAGGACGCCTTATTACCTATAGAGGTAGAAATACCGGCCTTAAGGATGATTGAAAAGTTGAGTGAAGGAGAGGAAAAAATTATTTCACAGAAAGGTTGATACAATTACAAGAAGCACAATGAAACAAACAAGAAGTGTGTGATCAATATGAGAAAAGTCAAAAAATAATAATTTACAAGAGATTAATAAAAAAATAGAAAATATAAATATAAAAAAAAGAGATTTATTTTTGAGATACAATAGTAAATTGGATCATACTTTTCAAAATAAATTCCAAACAAAATGGGAAGGACCATTTAGGGTTGCTGAAGTTTTTAAAAATGAAACTTATGCATTAGAAAATTTGGATGGGAAGGCACATAAGCAGAGGATAAATGGATATAGATTAAAGAAATAAATATCAAGGTTAATGACAATACAAATAGAGGAGTGGTCAGAACAACAATTTCAATAAAAGAATGAGGAAACTGAATGGATGATAGATGTTGCATCGTTATATGAAAGTAACTGATGCACATGAATGTTTGCAGACTAGGGGGAGGGCTAAATATGTCAAGCATTTTTCTGAAAACTGAAATCCCCTAGTCAAATTGTAGTTAGGTTTGATTTTTTGCTAGTTTAGTTGTTGTGTGACAGTTTGTTTTGTTGTTTTGTAATTCGATTTATTGTGTTTGTCTAGCTTAGGATTTGTTTCTGTCATTTTGTTTGATTTGTTGAGTGTGAAACTTGATAGCCTTGGTAGAGACTGGTATTTTTTTGAACAGGAAAAAGTTGGAGGTTATTATGAGCTACCGGACTTTGAGGAGCTAGGTATGTATTTTTGTTGCGACTTTTGCACATCACAGGGGATAATGGGTTCATGAGCACTTCACGTTGCACTTATTGATGCACTGCACTCGAGGGTCGTCTCCTGTTCTTATCAAATAATTCCATGCCATGGATTGGGATTATGCACGTTTTGCTCCATCATTGAGCACTAGCACGGCATGAGGTCCGCTGTGACTATATGCAGTAAATCTTAGATGCACGCGCACATGAGAGAGCACCTATCATTGAGCACGCATATTTCTTGCACGCACCATTTGGGATGCTCATCACAAAGTTAGAAACTTCTGGTCGAGAGTGTAAGGTGGTTGTGTGAGTTAGAGGGTCGTGAAGGACGCCATCAATTGTGAGAAGGGTTGTTCATATTTGGTCAACATCTTGAGGACCACCATTTTCTAGAGTGATTGTGAGATTTTGGATGGATGGAGCGGAGTATGTCATATCTTTTTTATGAGAGTTGAGAGGTGAGGATAAGGATTTTTAAATTAGTAAGGAATTTTGTTTGCATTTTGCATGACGCAAGATCACATGTAGATAGGCTAGGCACAATTCTTCCAATGCATCCATATTTTTTATGTGAGCATTGTTTGAATGGTAGCATGTCATGGATTCGATCAATTGCATATTATTAAAAATCATGAATGATTGGGCACAGAGTTCATTTCAAAAAACCATACTCCTGCTAGGACACACTGCATTAAAAAAACAGGTTCATATCCATAGAATATTTATTTTTAAGACTCAAGGATCAAAGGAAAAGATCGTACGTTTTACATCATTAGTGAGTATTTCTTGAAGAAAAAGAGGACATGTGTGGTGAAAGTATGTGCAATTACAAGAACAATAGGCCAAGGAAGGGAATAAGTCGTCTAAGATAAAAGATGGAGAAAAATGATGCGATTTACAAAAATCAGTATTTTTACCCAAATTTGACGGATTTTTGTAATTCTGTCTACGATGGCTTGTCGACCAGATACATTCCAATTGTTTTAAGTATTCGAATGTCTATATTCGGAGTTCAAATGACGAAGTTATGATCCAAACAAGTTGCAAACAAGCATAAAGCAGAAAAAATGAAAATAGTGAAAAGCAGTAGAAAAGCAAAAGCCAAAAGCTGAAAGCAAAAAGCCTAATGTGTGTGAGTGTGGATAGAAAACTATATAAGGATATTAGAATAGAGAGTTAAGGGCCTTCCCCCTCATGTACAATTGTTTTATGTGAGAGAGGAGAGAGGAGGGTCGCATGCTAGAGTGAGCTCTTGTCATGCCAATTCAGAAGTTAGAGCTTTTGGGTGTCAAAGTGTCGAGCATCGGCTCAAGGTTGTTAAGATACGAAAATATATCTCACTTGGTTTGTTTTTGAATTGTTGGTATTTTCGTTGTGTTGTGGTTGTGTGATGCTCTACCCGCATACGTGTTTTAAATTTTTTGAGCTATAAGAGGCATTGTGTGTTATCTTGTTTTTGTGTGTGGTTCGTGGTGTATTGTCGAATATTTGAATTTTTCAAGTTGTGTTGTGCATCCAACAAAGTCAATTACCCCAACCGACACTCCTTAACATCTCGTTATCGGGTTGTGAGTAAGGCTTGCTCTCGATCACCGCTCGCGTAACAACGTTATTGTATGCAAACTGAAGTAAATGCAAGTGTGTATCCCATGTTTGTGGTTTTGAAATTTTGTATGCATGCAAAAGATCCAAAATTGTACTATTTATAGCTTCTGTTTTTCCATTTGTTTCAGGATGAAAAATCAATCTTTGTACCTAAATTAGTAAACAGAGTAGTCCAAAAATTATTACAGAATCTAGAAACACGATCAGAAATAATAACTTTTGGTAAACTATGGTTAGTGAAAATAGTTTTCAAAAACAATTGTGCAGTTTGAGATGTAGTTAACATTTTCTTGCATGGAATGAAATATGCTTGTTTGCTAAACCGATCTACAATGGTCCAAATCATATCATGATTAGCTTGACTATTAAGCAAACCAGTAATAAAATCCATTGAAATATGTTTCCATGGTCATTCTGGAATTGGTAAAGACATTAACAAACCATATTGCTTACCACAGTGTCGCTTAACTCTTTGATAAATTAAACATTTAGATACAAAGTTAGAAACATCATATTCTATCTGTGGCCAGTAAAAATCTTCAACCAATGTACGTAAAGTGGAAATAATACCTCTATGGCCTTGATATGGGGGACAATGAATTTCGTGCAACACAAATGATCTAAATGGAACAGTTACACATAACCTTTTTTCATAGAACATAAATCCATCAACATAAGACAATGAATCAATTGGAATCCAGTTATAATTTGCAATTAATTTATTTCAATCAGCTTGAAAACTGGGGTCTTGATCATAGGTATCTTTCATAGGAATAAGAGAATCAAAAGATATGACAGAGATATTATGAACAGTTGGTCTTCTATTCAAGGCATCGGCAACAACATTTTCTTTTCCAGGTTGAGTGGATGAAAACATTGAATAAAAGCAACCCATTTAATATGACAGTCAAAGATTTGTGGTTGACTAAGGAGATGTTTGATACTTTGTTGGACAGTTTTGATCATGATTTTAGATCCCATTAAATAGTGATTCCATTGTTGTAAAGCTTATACTATTGCTAGTAATTCCTTATCATAGATAGAATACTTAAGTTCAGAGAATTTAAGTTTGTAGCTAGAGTAAGCTATGGGATGTGAATCTTGCATAAGGATAGCTCCTATCCTAGATCCACTAGCGTAAATGACTACTAGGAAGAATGGTCTATTAAAGTCAGGTAGTTGTAATACAAGAGCATGTGTTAAGGCATATTTCAGTAAATCAAAAGACTTTTGCTGATTTTCAGACCAATGATACATAATAAATTCTTTAATAATTTTGTAAAAGGTAATGCAAGTAATGAAAATTTTCTTATAAATTTTCTATAAAAGCTAGCAAGACCTAAGAAAGAACGTAATTCATGCACATTTTTAGGTATCCGCAAATTCAAAATTGCTTCTATATTTTTAGGATCAACTTTAATACCTTCATATGAAACAATATGTCCTAAGTATTCAATGTGGGTTTGGAAAAATTCACTCTTTTCATGATTATTATATAATTGATTCTCTTTTAATAATTTGAAAACCAAGGATAAATGTTCATAATGCTCATTCTCACTTTTCCTAAAAACCAATATGTCATCAAAGAAAACAATGGCACAATGCTAATGCTTCAAAAATATGCAATTTGTCATACGATTGAATGTGGTTGGTGCATTAGTTAAACCAAAATGCATAATAAGGAATTCATAATGTCCAAATTGAGTCCTAAATCTAGTTTTGAAAATATCAGATGTGTCCAGTCATACTTGATGGTATCCAAATTTAAGATCTATTTTACTAAATATTACATCCCCTTGTAGTTTATCCATGAGGTCATCTACCCTAGGGATCGAATATCTATTCTTGACAGTGATCTTATTTAGGGTACAATAATCAATGCACATCATATAGGTGTTATTTTTCTTCTTGACTAATAGGGCAAGTGCACAAAAAGGAGAATTATTGGGCCTAATGAGTCCTCGAGTTAACAACTCTTCAATTTAGGTTTGAATTTCTTTCTATTCAATTTGATTATGTCGATAAGGTACTTTACATGGTGGTTGAGAACCAGGAATTAAGTCAGAAGGTCCCCAAGAACAAAAGAACTCTACTTTTTGCACGCAAATCAATGTAGAAAGCTTCCACGACATGAACAAGAGACCAATTGGGTGCAATCTCCCCCCATGCCTTGTGTGAGTGCTCCACAAAGCATGTATTTTATGTATTAATCATCTTCAAGCTCAAATAATAGCCCAAATTACAAAATAGCATGCTTTTGGCTTTTGCTTTGCTTTAATCCCATGCTACATAAGAACTTGTTGATCCTCCCACACAAAGCTCTTGGTTCTTGCTTCAATCCACACAATGCCTTTCTCAACTTGCACACATAATGTGGATATTTTGAATGTACATACCCTTTTGGATGATCCATGTGTACCTCTTCTTCCAATGTACCATTCAAGAAAGCATTCTTCACATCAATTTGCTATAATTTTCAACCTTCAAGATAAAAGCAAATGTAATGACCAATCTCCCTGTAATCATCTTAGCCACTAGACTAAATGTAACTTCATACTCCAAACCATGTGTTTGAGCATAACCTTTTGCAACTAACCTTTCCTTTTATCTCTCCAATGATCCATCAGATTTGCACTTAACTTTGTATACCCACTTTCAACCAATTGCCTTCTTAAAATTCATGAAAGGGTTGTTTTCCACATCTCACATGGCTGGTTTTTTGAATCATAAAAATGGTTGTGCACAATCATCATACACCTTGCATCAAGCATGTCACATGGTATCTCCTAGAATGCATTGCAATTCATTGATAAACTTTGACCAACGCTGAGAGGACAGGAAACCTAAGTCCTGGGTTAGACGGGCGCTTCCGTTGGGAAAAGTTTTGTGAGGCAAATCAAAATCTCCTGAGACAGAATCACCCGCTATGGAATCACCCACTTGCACACTAAATTAATGTGACGCCCGAAAAGGACAGGCATGCCCATCAACTTTTCGCACAAGGAATCCACCTTGTGTACGAGCCCTTGTAAATAAATATAATTTCACACAATCCACCGCAGAACCTCATGGAATCCACCATGGAATATGCCTCTTGGCATCAATGATATCAACATAGATAACCACAATAGCCATTACATCTTATATATGTCTTACATAAACTAAATAATAAACCATGCTTTGCTTTAATCCCATGCTACATAAGAACTTGTTGATCCTCCCACACAAAGCTCTTGCTTCTTGCTTCAATCCACACGATGCCTTTCTCAACTTGCACACATAATGCGGATATTTTGAATATACCTATCCTTCTGGATGATCCATGTGTATCTCTTCTTCCAATTTACCATTCAAGAAAGCATTCTTCACATCAATTTGCTATAATTTTCAACCTTCAAGATAAAATCAAATGTAATGGCCAATCTCCCTATAATCATCTTAGCCACTAGACTAAATATGTCTTCATACTCCAAACCATATGTTTGAGCATAACCTTTTGCAACTAACCTTTCCTTTTATCTCTCCAATGAGCCATCAGATTGCCTTCTTGCCATAAGGCAACTCAACTAGACCCATGTCTTGTTCTTTTTTAGTGCATCCATTTTTTCATCCATAGCATTCTCCTAATCCTTATTTCCAACTGCCTCTTCAAACCAATTAGTGGGCTCAATACACTACAAGGATATGAACTTATAGTGACGGGCATTAGCGACGATAAATAGCGACGGTATCCAGAGCGAAAAACGAGGGCCGAAACTCGAGCGCATCTTTTTCCGTGCATTCAAGAAACAGAGAGCGAGAGGAGAGCGAGTGTCGGAGCTTTCACTCAACCGCCAAGACCCACGGACCGCTTATTGTTCAAGCGTTCCAAGCCGAGCACTAATGGCTACCTCTCACATAGCCGACGCGCCATCCATATCTATGGGTGTAGTGAGCTTGCCTTGATGCCGTTCGAGTTACCTCCTCTCCCGTGCACTCCGGTAGCTCCACAATCCAAGTGTAAGCTTCAAGCAAGCTCCATCCTCAAGCTCCACGCTCCAAGCTCCATCGCCGTGAGCAAAACAAGAGAAGAGAAGAGAAGAGAAGAAGAGAGGAGAAGATGGAGAGCTTCTCCTCCTCGGTCCCTCACCCTCACACACTCACTCCCTCACACTCTCACACTCCCTCTCTCAAGCACAAGCTCAAGCAAGCAAGAAGAAGAAGAAGAAGAAGAAGATGAGAGCTACTTTTGGCCACACACAAGAATGAGCTTCTCATTCACTTTTCAACTTTATATACAAAACCCTAAATCCCTTTTGGGCGGTCATCCCCTTTTCCCCTTTTTACATGGCCGGCCATAGCCTAGGCCCTTTTTCCCATTGTCCTTCTATCTTCCTAGCTTCCTGTCCACCGCCCGTCTATATTTACAAATTGCACGGATGAGAGCCCGGTGCTCTTTTACAAGATTTCAGGGTGCGCCTTTTTATTTTAAAATGCGCCTTTCCCCTTTTTCCTTTGCCTTGGACTTTTAAGGTTGCCCTTGCGCTTTTGGCCTTTTCTCATTTTCTTTCTTCAGTTGGGCTATCTTTTTTCCGCCTTTGCCCTGCGTCTTTTCCACTTCCACTTCCTTTTGCTTTCTTCATGTTGGGGTTAACATTACCCCCTCCTAGACGAGTGCCAGTCCCATGGCACTCACCATCGTAGGTAGCAGGCTGTAGCAGGCACCGAAGACGTGGGTGACAAGGACGCCGATGGTTTCCGTGGAGGAGTGCTGGTGGTGGTGTGGTAGAAGGTTTTGGGGGCCTGTTGGTGGCCAAGGTGGCTGGTGGAAGGTTGTTGGAGTTGGCGGTAGGGCTATTTTGTGTTGGGGATTGCATTGATGGCCAGTACAAGGGTTGGTTTGTTGGGGATTTGGCACATGATGATCTTTTGCGGGCTTGTCGGATAGTAAGGGATAAGCATTCAGAGTTGAGTGTTGATGAAGAGCGAACAACACCTTATACCTGCAATTGGAAAACCTCACATGTGGTCTCTCCTTAAGGGGTAGTGCTAGGCTTCCCATCGTGCACAAGACATATTTTGATTAGTTTGGGAGACATGTCGAACTCTAAGCAAGCCTAGAGTATTGTCCTGTACTTGAGGACCCAAACTGTGGATATATTTCAGTGCAGATATTATGTGAGTGCTCGTGCATACTTAGATATTACCTAGTTAGAAGGCCGTGGGCTAGTTTCTCATAACAATGCGTGGATGAAGCAAAGTTGTCCATGTGGAGAAGGAATACACGTGAAGGTATATGAGACATCCTTTGCATTGTGACTGCACGATGCAGCATAATTGAATACAAGGACACCGCACTTTCAGTAGTAGCTGGAAACCATTGGACTTGCTTGATGCGTACGGTGTACTTTTCATGGCCAATCGTGCGGTGCTTTATCACCACTGATTGCAAGGGTACTAAGGCAGTGTGCAAAAGAAAATTGTGTAAGTGGGTCAGGGTGATAGGTCTAACCCTAGGCGAGACAAGCTCCCCAGGTATGTCCTGCCCTTGATGTGTCCTGAACAATTGTGGGTGAGTGTAAGGGGCTAGGGGACTAGGGATGAAGCCGGTCGACCAAGTCACCAGACGTACCTAATTTGAGGACCCCTAGGTGCTGTGCTGTGATCGTGGGTGCTTATTATTTTTCCATTCATTTCTTTTTCTTTTCTTTTCTTTTCTTTTCCTTCTTTCTCTTTTTTTTTTTTTGCCTGAGTACAACCATTACAATATGTTGAGGCTATCAGCCTTCCAATGGGTTGGAAAATGTCAAGCTTCGAAGGCTCAGAAAATGAATAGTACAATGATGATGGTGCCCTAGCCTCATTGTTAGAGAAGCAGTTGGCGAAAGGGGGAGATACACTTGAGATATTGCAACCCTCCTTGCCGCACATGCGATGTGGGTACAATTGAGGTAACGACTTCCGTGAGCCAACTATAGACCTTGACCCAGAAAGGGGGCATGGCCCAAGAATGTTTTGTGGGCCATGCAATGTGGGCGGTTGGCAAGGGTGCTTTCGGCAGCGTGGCTTTGCCACGGCTCGTTGTGGGGTTGTGGGTATTGCGGTGATTGGGCATTGAACATTTTCGCACAAGGACCTGTATTATCCTGCATCCACTTGTCGCTTCATGAGAGCATATGTATTGTGTATGCCGCAACTATAATAAACCAGTGCAATGCAAGGAGACATCACTTATTTGAATTCTATGGTGTTGACTAGACATTTATCACCTGCACTTGATAAGCTTTTTCTTTTGCTAAAGGCGTAGCATATATTAAACGCAGATATGATAAGTTCATACAAGTCAGGAACATGTCAACAAATAACAAGTCGGGAACACTTAACCATTTAAAAACCAAAAGTCCTGGCCAGTTATCATTTGATAAGCCCTTCATGCATTATGGGCTACTTGATCTGTACGAGGCGGGGCGAGTCTGGGTGGCCGGGTGATTGGGGCTCTGCTGGTGTGGGGCTCCCGTGGGGGTGAGCAGGGAACATGTCGGCCGGGACATGAATGGTGTAATCCCAGCCCGCTACCGTCTCCAGAATATCTTTAAATAATTCATTAAATTCTTCTCTTTCCCGAGCTGCCCTTTCTGCCTTTGAGCATCTGGGGCCCGAGCGGGAGCTGGGAGTTTGTACCACTAGTGCTGCCACCTGTTGTGCGTTTCGAGTCTCGACTTTCTTGACTCGAGGATTCTTCGGCCTTCGCCCTGGACAATGTCTCTTAGGGCCTTGCTTCTTGGCATACCTCTTGATGGTGGGCACATAGCGCTCCGGTGGAGGGGCGCGTGCCACATGCTCCCGCCTTCTGCGAAGAGCGTCTTTGCATGCTAGATCTTCATGATTCTCCATGCGTTCCGCCAAAAAAGGAAACCTGCAAGGTGCAAACCAAGGGTTAGACCTTGATACAGGATATAATTATTCTCATGGAAGGGATTTTAGTGTGGTTTATCAAGCGCATATGACAAGAAGGGGAGGGGTGAGGCATGCAGTGTTTGTTGTAGAGGGATGGCCCCCATGATGATGTTCATTTTGCCTCCAGTCATTAGCAGATATTGGCTTTTGCTAAGTTGTGTGGACTGGTTGTCATGGAGTGGGACAGGGCACATCCTCGAAAGGATAGACCAAAAAGGGAAGAAGGTGTATAGAAAGAGACTCCACCCTGTCTACACCATCAGAGTTGTTGGTCAAGGCTTCCTCTGGAGGTAATGTGGGTTGCATGCCCTTCACTTGGAGGTGGTGCTGGTCACACAGCTTTTAAATGTGTGATGAGAAGAGGACTTGAGGATCTTAGCCTGTCAGACCCAACTCTTCTGTCTGCGCTTGACTATCATTGCTTGCGTGTGTTGATATTGTTTATACAAGGTGACACAAGAATCAGTGTTTATTTATATACATCTTCATGAATCCATGTCACTTCATGAGGATAAGAACCAAGTGTAGAAATTGGGGTTGTACCCGAGCGTGGCACACGCATCTAGTATTCGTGGCAGCTGACTTAATACTGATAGATACTTTGCCACGTCGAGTAGCATGGAACCTTGACCGAGTCTACTAGCAATATGTAACTCCTCCCCAGTGAGAACCTTATCAATCAAAGGGCCTTGTAGCCTAGTCCCAGCTAAGCTCGTACCCCGAATGTCAGTGAGCACTCGAAGGGAAGTTGGTGCCACGTAGGTTGGGTCTCTTTGAGACCGCCATTTGGCCAATCGCTCTTCTGAGACCGTCATGACTTGAGCTCCTAGTTCGGCCATTACAACGCGGCTTTCGCACCAACGCTGCTCAAATTGACTCTGGCCTACTGACAGTCGCTTTAGTAGCTCTATGTCCACAAGATTCGATCGGCAGAGCACTTCATTGAATGTGACGGTTAAGGGCAGTTCGTCAGCCTCCTCGTCAGGGATGAGTCGCATGTGTTCATGCAGGAGCCTGTCGTAGTGCCCGTTAAGATGTTATTGTTCTTCCCATGATAGAGGAAAGGTCAAGTAATCTCCAAGCTGCTCCTTGGGGATTGTGCCCATGTCCGCAAGGACGTAGACACACGCGACCACTTTGAGCTTAGCCTCCAACTCAGTTAAGCATTCTGCGACAGTTCTATGTTCAACGAGGGCTTACTCGGTTGCTATCTCATGCAAAGTTCTAAGAGTTTCCTTAGGCTTCAGCATGGCTGGGGGCTCAGGCCTAGATGAGCAAGATTGGTCAACGCTAGGATTTCTTATGCTCTTGGGATTCTCACGTTTCTCCTGAGGTTTTGCTGCTATTTCGTCATGGTTCTTCTCGGATGTGACTGGTATAGATTTGTCACCCTGTTGTGACAGCGTTGTATCCACTCTTGATTGATCAACATGAGTTCTATTGTCAGTGGATAGAGTGTTGCAAGCAACTGTTGATGGCAACTATTGCTTTGGTTTGTCAGAGCACACAAATGTATTTGAGGTTTCACCGCTATTAGGAGAGGCATCAGTGGGTTCATTGGTGGATGGATTCGATGCTTTATTCATCAGCTCTCCAGCGCCCTTCATCTCAATGTTCTTTGGGTCCACAACCACCTGCATCTGTTGCTGTTTTCTCTGATTTCTCCTCTTTTTCTTGGTCAATGAAGGTGCCTCTCTCAACGACTCAGGACCTTGGGCTATATCGACCGTTGATATGTTTGATCAGGGCCTCAGCATTTCCCTTCTCTAGTGTGTCCTTATGGGACATAGTCGCGGCTTGCTGAATAGCCTTGCCAGGTTGAGTGGTTCGATGCGTGACCTCCCTGACCACAGCTTTGAGAGGTTTCTCCTCAAGCCTAGGCTTCAGGCACTTTGAAAGTGCTGGAGTTGTCGAGGGATTTGGTTGCGACCTCTCCTCCACAGGTAAACTACTAAGGACACGTTCCATAAGGGGCATTGTCACAGCCAAGGGCTGTGACTACTGTGGTCCCTGATTGGAAGTAGTAGCAGCTAGTTTAGTGGGCTGGCTACCCTTGGTGGATTGCGGTGGCAAGTCCCTAGGGCGATCAGAAGTGGTTGTGTCTTTTATTGGCCTTTGAGCACTCATCTGTGTAGATTGAACATGAGCTGATCTAGTCGCATTAGGTGGCTCAGGCATATCCTTGGGTCGAGAGCTACAGATGGCATCATGTCCCACCTTTTTGACGGTTGGAAGCTGAGATGTTGATAGAGATTGGAATTGAGCAGTCGCCCTTGACAACTGCTGTAGTGCTTCTTGTGTCTGTTTGGGAGAAGAGGGCGTAGGAGATCTAGGACTCCTAGGTGGATGTGGCACTAGCTGACTTATTTTCTCAAGGCTATTAGATGATTGTGCCATTTGCTTTGTTGAGCGAGTAGCCTTGCCATGAGCAATGTTGTGCCTATGATGTTTGTTCTCCCCTTGGGAAATCAAAGGCTCATTGGGCACTAATGGCTTTTGTGCACGCTCAATGGTTACATATGACATATGCTTATTAAGCATGCTAGGTTGAGGCTCTTTCTTTCGAACAATCATGTCTGGTTTCTTGCCTCAAGACCTAGAGTTTCTCTTAGATTTCCTCCTGTGCTTCATTGCTTTTGATGCACTCTGGCCTTCAGTCGACCAGGGAGGTTTAGCAAGGGGTTTTGGCACCCAAATCCATCGGTTGCCTGCATAATACCCTTGAGCCCGAAGCAACGCCTTGGATATCCATTGTGGCGTTGTGCTGGCTCTCCATCGACGCCTCCGTCTATAAGGCTTGGGCTTCTTTTGGGGTCTTCTACGATATTTGTAAGTCCAAAGCCCGTCCTTGGCATTGTCTCTTGACCTTTTTGTTTCAAGCATGGCCTCACTCACTGGTCCTCATTGTTCGACCTGTGCTTGTATCAACTCTTCCAACAAGTCCTTGCCCTCGTTAGTAGGCTTGACTGTTACGTCAGCACCTTCCTTGCCTTTCCCTCGAGGTTTGATGAGGTCACCCTTGCTAAAGATTGTGACTATCCTCACACCCGGTAGTGTCAGGTGTATCCTCTGTGCTACATAGTCAGCCTCACACTTGGTCACCCTTTTGAAGGGTCTTCCTAGGAGGGTTTCTTTCCCGCAGCTAGCACTATTTGGAGGAACATGAAATAGGATAGGCAAGCTTTCTGTTTCAATTGTCGCAAGGATTTTGCACTTCCCTATGAGTGCTTGTGGGTGTCCCCCATAAGGGCTAAGAGTTGCACTAGTCGGTGTCAGCTCTGGTTGGCCTAGTAGGGTCCATGATTCATAGGTCAAGATATTAAAATCTGCTCCTTCACCAATTAGAGCATCAATAGTATGCTCTCTTTTTGCGGTGAGTTTGACCCTAAGATAAGCAGGTGTTACTATGTCTTCATCTTCCTGGTCCTGGCTTGTAAATTTAAGCCTTCTGACAGATGCCCTTGAGTCCCCACTTGCATGACCAGTCGTGGATTCTCCACCAATGTCTTGGGTTGTCTGTGCAGTGTTGCTCAAGGTACATCTCTCGTCAAGAGTGTAATGTCTAGTCATCTTGGCATTTGTAGCTTGCTGATGTTGCACTTCGCTCTGACTAGACATGGTAGGAACACAATGTCCTTGTGTTCTCATGGTGTGGCCTTTTTGCCCTTGTTGGCTAGATGGGCCCATTGAAGTTCTAGGGTCTCTGTTTGTCTCTATTCGGGCACGGGCTTTTGGTTGCTCTTTTGCAAGTGAGGATACATGCTCATGCAGAGCCATTACTCCACTAGGGTTCAATTTGGAGGACCTGTCATGGTGCGCGTTTTCTCTCCAACGTACTTGGGGGAGGTGCGGAGGGGGCAGCCCCCTCTGCGGGGGTCCGGGGGGGGCAGTCCCCACCGGCCCGCAGGGCCGTTACGGTAAACACCATGCGCAATTTGGAGGACCGTTTATAGCCAAATTTTGAACTAAGTACTCTAAATTTTAGCCTAGTGATGGATCTATCATGTGCCTTTAGCTCTAGGTAGCCTTTGGGATCAATCTCGGGGTTTAGATGTGTCAAAATTTGTGTTCTAAATACCTGTCCGATTTTGACACTTTTTTGTCCGATTCTCAGATGTCCAATTTTCAGGAGTCCGATTATCAGAATCGGACGTCCGATTTTGGGTTGGTCCGATCGGCCCAGTGGTCCGATTTTGGTCACGTCCGATTCTAGGACTCGGATCGAAAAAGTGGTCCGATCGGACAGGATGGTCCGATCCGAGTGGTCCGATCGGACGGTGGTCCGAGCTTCCGATTTTCAAAATTGGACGGATTGGTCCGAGTGGTTCGAGTTCCAAAATCGGACAGGCTGGTCCGAGTGGTCCAATCGGACAAGATGGTCCGAGCATCCGATTATGGACTGGTCCGAGTGGTCCGAGTCCGAGTATGGACTGGTTCAATTCTGGGACTCGGACGACTTGGTCCGACTACGCGGCCGACGGACCGCGAGTTGCACGTGATGCCTCTAGACTGACGTCTACTACACCGAATCGTCCAGCGCCTTCCAGATAGGTGCGAGACACTACAAGGTAATGCCAGACATGCTTGGAACCACTGTGGTGCTCGAATCGAATGGCACTCCAAGGATCTATGCCCCTATTTCCCTGTTTTAGCATGTTATACAGCAACAGAGAACCCTATTGTTTGTTTCTTTTTCTTTTTTTTTCCTATCCTAAATGCATCCAAAACACAAAGTAAATACCTCCACTACTCCATCTCATAAAATAAATCTCAAAAAATAAAAAAACCTACTTGCCAAGGAGATCGAATACCATCTTCAACCCCCTCACTTCCTACCTATCTCAAGCACCGGTTCGGGGGAAACCCCTTACTTTGATGCTCGATTCGAAGCGCGCAAGTGCTCAAGGCTTGAATCCGTTGGTCCCAACAATGAAATCAAAATATGGGAGCTTTCACTCAACCGCCAAGACCCACGGACTGCTTATTGTTCAAGCGTTCCAAGCCGAGCACTAATGGCTACCTCTCACATAGCCGACGCGCCATCCATATCTACAGGTGTAGTGAGCTTACCTTGATGCCGTTCGAGTTACCTCCTCTCCCGCGCACTCCGGTAGCTCCACGATCCAAGTGTGAGCTTCAAGCAAGCTCCATCCTCAAGCTCCACGCTCCAAGCTCCATCGCCGTGAGCAAAACAAGAGAAGAGAAGAGAAGAGAAGAAGAGAGGAGAAGATGGAGAGCTTCTCCTCCTCGGTCCCTCACCCTCACACACTCACTCCCTCACACTCTCACACTCCCTCTCTCAAGCACAAGCTCAAGCAAGCAAGAACAAGAAGAAGAAGAAGAAGAGGAGAGCTACTTTTGGCCACACACAAGAATGAGCTTCTCATTCACTTTTCAACTTTATATACAAAACCCTAAATCCCTTTTGGGCGGTCATCCCCTTTTCCCCTTTTTACATGGCCGGCCATAGCCTTAGGCCCTTTTTCCCATTGTCCTTCTATCTTCCTAGCTTCCTGTCCACCGCCCGTCTATATTTACAAATTGCACGGGTGAGAGCCCGGCGCTCTTTTACAAGATTTCAGGGTGTGCCTTTTTATTTTAAAATGCGCCTTTCCCCTTTTGCCTTTGCCTTGGACTTTTAAGGTTGCCCTTGCGCTTTTGACCTTTTCTCCTTTTCTTTCTTCAGTCGGGCTACCTTTTTTCCGCCTTTGCCCTGCGTCTTTTCCACTTCCACTTCCTTTTGCTTTCTTCGTGTTGGGGTTAACAACGAGATGGAGAGAGACCATCTTACTGAGAGGGAGAGAAAGAGAGAAAGAAAGCTTCTCAGCATTGCCGCCACCGCCGCCGTTCGCGAAGAAGAAGAGGTCTACGGAGGGCGAAGAGGAGCCGCCAAACCCTTCTTCAAGTCTTTATGATGAGTGCATTGTCCATTCTTGCTTTGCTTTTATGTTTTCTCTCTCTCTTACTTGTTTTTAGTATAATTGTGTATATTGAGAGAGAGAGAGAGAGGAAATGAGAGAGAAAGAGAGGGAGAGGGAGAGGGAGGAAGAGGAAATGAGAGAGGGAGAGGGAGAGGGAGGAAATGGGAGAGGGAGGGAGAGAGAAAGAGAGGAAGAGGGAGAGGGGGAGGGAGAGAAAACCAGAGGGAGAGGGAGTTTTCTTTCTCTCTTTTACTTGTTTTTGGTATAAAATATGTGTATTGAGAGAGGGAGAGGAAATGAGAGAGAAAGAGAGGGAGAGGGAGAGAGAGAGAGGGAGAGGGAGAGGGAGAGGGAGAGGGAGACATTAAACATAATAGGGAAATGAGAGAGGGTGAGGAAAAGAGAGAGGGACAAGGAGAGGGAGAGAGAAAAAGGAAATGAGAGAGGGAGGGGAGAGAGAAAAGGAAATGAGAGAAGGAGAGGAGAGAGAAAAAGAGAGAAAAATCATTAAACCTAATAGGGAAAGAGAGAAAGAGAGGGTGAGGGTGAGGGAGGGAGAGGAAATGAGAGAGGGAGAGGAAGAGAGAAAAGAAAATGAGAGAGGGAGAAAAATCATTGAACCTAATAGGGAAAGAGAGAAAGAGAGGGTGAGGGTGAGGGAGGGAGAGAAAGAGAGAAAAGGAAATGAGAGAAACCTGATAGGGAAAGAGAGAAAGAGAGGGTGAGGGTGAGGGAGGGAGAGGAAATGAGAGAGGGAGAGAAAGAGATGAGAGAGAGAGAGAAAGAGAGAAAAGGAAATGAGAGAAACCTAGTAGGGAAAGAGAGAAAGAGAGGGTGAGGATGAGGGAGGGAGAGGAAATGAGAGAGGGAGAGAAAGAGAGAAAAGGAAATGAGAGAGGGAGAGGAGAGAGAGAAAAATAAGAGAGAGAGAGAGAGAGAGGAGAGAGAAAAATCATTAAACCTAATAGGAAAAGAGAGAAAGAGAGGGTGAGGGTGAGGGAGGGGAGGGTGAGGAGATGAGAGAGGGAGAGAAAGAGAGAAAAGGAAATGAGAGAGAAAAAAATGAGAGAGAGAGAGGAGAGAGAAAAGAGAGAAAAATCATTGAACCTAATAGGAAAAGAGAGAAAGAGAGGGTGAGGGTGAGGGAGGGAGAGGAAATGAGAGAGGGAGAGAAAGAGAGAAAAGGAAATAATACCTTACAATAAGCTCATCCTAGGCTCATAGGGGTTAGGCTGATCCTCAACAAACCTAAGGGATATATAGCTAGAGAACCCTAGCACACTTGCGCCTCCTAGCATAATGTTCTTCCTACAAAGAGACCTCTCATACATGGGGCTTGTCCTAGCCTCCACCGCACTCAAACTATCCCCTTGGTGAAGGGATCTAGCCACTAACCTTGGGGGAGGTTTAGTGTGTAACCAAATATCCACCTCTATGAAGGCACAAGAACTTTTGTAGAAGTATACAACGAAGGCAATCAGCCTATCAGTTAGAAAAACATTCATTTTTCATAACGTAAATCCAAAAATAACTTTGGATATTCCATAAAAATCAATCTTTTCTTAAAAAGACAAATACAAAAAACTAAAACAGCATCATTCTAATGCTTCGCAAAATCTAAAACAACATCACCAGAAGATCTCTTAGGAAACTCATCTTCAACTATCAATTTTAATTAAAAAATATAATATAAAATCACTTGCAAGGAAGGATAATCTTTTATCAATAATCCTCTTTCATCCTTAGAAGAGTCTTAGGAACAAATTTCTGCTCTAACAAGCATATATTTGAGCATAATAACTATTTTAAGGTTTCTTCCATGAGTAGTAGTGGTATATATGTAACCATCAAGCTACATATCATGCTTTGGTATCTGTACAAATCATGAAGAGGGAGTGCTCGGAAGGCCAAAGACCAAAATGCCAAGTGGGAAAGGAATTTAAGGGTGTGATCCTTTAGGGAGCCCCAAAAATAAAAAAATGTGTGTGTGTGGGGGGGGGGGGGTTTCATTTTTTTCTCACGCAGGCAAGAATGGAGGCACCATGAATCCAAATGGAGGAGAGATGGGTTATGGGACCAGAGAACAACCCCCCAACTGATCTTGGGCTTTTTCTTCTTCCTATCTTCGCTCTCCACTGCTCCAATCCGCTTCTCCAATGGCTGCCTGGTTGTGGAGATGCAAATCTAGTCTTTCTCTCTTCTCCATCTCTCTCCTCTAAGCGGTGGTTTGCATGCAAGAAATAAAAAAGAAGAGGGGCTGAAGGATGCTTGTCCGACTGTGATCAGATTGCTTCAAGGTGAAGAGGAGGCTGAGGAAAGAGGTTCAACACTGAAGAATGGTTGCTGGTTGGTCCATGGGCTGCCTAGAATAATTATTAAAAAACCCACAGCATGCAAGACACGCGGTATGCTCTAATTTTATAAAGAAATTTGATTATTTTTGTTGTTTCATGGTCCAAATGTTGTTCATATGTGATGAATTTTTGTTTAAACCTTGTTTGCATCATGTTTGAGGGCTGTAACTACAAAAATTCAGAACCCATAGTGATTTAGAGCCGTTATTAATTCTTTAAAACCCGCTAAATGTCATTTTTAATGGAAATTAGTGGGTTTTTCCGATTTTGAGTTGGGAAAAAGGAATAAAAATGAAACAAACTCAGAGAAAATATGAAGTTTCAGTCAAAATAATAAGCCAACACAAATAAATCAGAAAATACCTATTTTCCATGAATAATAAATAGGAAAAAATAGTGAAAAATAGAGGAAATTGAGATTTTCGCGCTCAAAAAATATGGAAAAATAAGATTTATGTGCGTGAATGTTTGGCGAGGTTAAAGCATGAGGTCAAACTTGGCCTCGTCCTTTGTGTTATAGTACGTGTTTATTATTTTTTTACATACAAAAATGACACAAAATAACCATTTACACCTATGCAACACAAAAACACCTAAACGATGAGGGGAGAATGAAGTTTGTGCGATGATCTAATTATTGAAAAGATAGAAATTCTGATTTTTCTCTTTGTGTATAGCATTTACGGATCGTTCCATGATTAAATATAGGTGACTAGTAGCACGAAAGTTCCGGTATGCTAGTCCCTAAAGTAGCGCAGCACGGAACACTTAGTTAAAATTCATAAAAGGGCTGTTTACCGCACCTCACATGGCTGCTTTTTTAATCATAAAATGGTTGTACAAAATTGTCATACACCTTGCATCAAGCATGTCACGTGGTATCTCTTGGAATGCATTGCAATTGATTGATAAACTTTGACCAATGTTGACATGATAGGAAACCTAAGTCGTGGGTTAGACGAGCGCTTCCATTGGGGAAAGTTTTGTGAGGCAAATCAAAATCTCCGGGAACGCTGAATTATGAAAGAGTGGAGTTTGTGCGAATGTTATATGTGTTAGCGACGCATCTTGGGACCAATTCCCGAGGTGTAGGAGAGTCGCAATGAAGCCGTGACAATCAGCCAAGAGGTGCTTTCCTATGTGTGTATTACAAGGCATTATGCCTATATTTATGGGATCTCCCTCTAAGGAGAAAGGAAGGTAGACGTTGGACTGCATATTGGATACAAACGCAAAATTGTCATAAGCATTTAGTGCAAAGTGAGTTTTAGACACTCTTGGCCCGCAAGGCTGTGTGGTGGGGCTATCTGTCATATGCATGAGGTTCGGCTAGTGCCATAGCCAGTGCCGGCACATTTTAGGTCCCATCAATGGTGCGTCTACCCGGAGCCACCAACAAGTGCTGGTTCTCAAATCTAGGGTTTTTAGGGACCAAATAGTTGGTTTATATCCTCTAACAAGGACCGTCAAGCCGAAATACAAAAAGCAAAATGTGTTGAGAGGACTAGATAGCGGTTGAAGATTGTAAGATGCTATTCTCCTCAAAGGAGTAGCCTGTTACGCATAAGTGGTAGTGATTTTAGTAACCTAGGTATTACGAGTAGCTCTTTGAGTGCAAGTGGAAGTCTTGGCACTTCCCTATTTCCTATTAATCAACCCACAACAAGTGGGGGTATAGTGTTGCCTACACAAACTCTTGTTGTCAATCCGGTTGTAGCCATGGCACAACCTATCGCAATTCCAACAGGTACACTGGATTTACTGGCATTAGAAGCACCGTTGCCCATTTTCCATGGGTTAGCAAAAGAAGATGGAGAACTCCACATTGAGTTTTAAACACTCATGTTCAATTATCGAATCCAAGACAAAGGACACCTAATGATGTTCTTCAACATGACGTTAAAAGGAAGAGCGGTAGTGTGGTATCACGGTCTAGAAGTCAGAACCTTAACTAGTAGTGCCTAATTCTTTATGGCTTTTCGTAGAGAGTTTTCCCCTAAGAAGGGTGGCAATATTGGTTGCATGTTCTGAATGTAACACGCCAAGAGCCAAATGAGAATGTCCAACCATATGCCAAGAAACTAAAGCAAGTTCTTCACAAACTTAACGCTTATATTCATATTCCAGCAGCTTGCAGAGTTGCAATATTTCCTATATGGATTGGATTTTAATATCCAGGTGTAGCTGAGTAGTGTTGCTTTGGCCGATATCGACACTGCCATTACCCAAGCAGAAGGAGTAGAGTTGCACTTGCAAGCGGCTTATGCAGCAAGGATAAATTGGAATTGTAATAATTTGGCCTTGACCAATGGGAGTCAAGGGGACCCCATGTTAAATACGGGTGGTAGAGGGAGTATTATGTCAAATTTGCCTATGTTACCAGCTCCTCCTAGCATGACTATGCCTATGGCTAGTCAGGCGGCCTCATAAATAGTGGTGGAAACCAAACAATGAATCCTAATATTGTCCTAGTGTGTCAGCGGCTAATTCCTAATCAAGTGGTTAGGCCCATGGGGCGACAGACTGACGATTGTGGCTATGAGTCCAGCGCTTCTAATGTCCTTGGTGAAGTTAAGGACATGATGAAGCACTACATTGATATCATTTCTGAACAGTATCGACAAATAGCTATGGATGTCAATTTTCTTAAGAAGCAATAGAATTTGATAGGGAGCCGATGCCCTGAAGAGGGTGGCCCCTCAAGATTCAGCTGTAAGTAGTGTGGGGGTCAACATTTCCCTAGAAATTTCCCGATTGTGAAATGTGATATTTGCATGAAGTCTGGCCACTTAGCTGCTACCCGTTGGAGTAAGATCAGTTCTCTCCAAGAAGGGAGTAAACAACCAAGTCCAGTTAACCATCGCACACAAGGGAATAATCTCTAGCAAGATGATGGACCAAGGCAAATACTGCAAAGAGAAAAGGCTATTGTAGAGGAGTTACCTCATGGTAGTGGAGTCAGCCTTATTGAGGCTGTACGTGTCAATGATGCTCATACTTCTAATCTACGAGCCGTAAGAAGAGGTCAAAAGATTAAAGAGGATGAAAAAGGAATTGTAAAACCTATCGAGGGAAGCCCTAAGCAAGATGCTAGGGACAAGCGAGTCCTGAATCCTGATAAGGAAGGTGGACCATTAAGACCTGTTGGTAGTAAAGTCAATCTTGAGGAGGATAAAAGATTGCCAAGAAAGAAGTTAAAGGCTAAAAAAGAGGCACCAAAGCCGATGGAAAGACCAAATGAGAGAATGGTTTGGCACGAGAAGGGAACTTTGGCTAATTACAACGACTTTGATCTAGCAAGTTTCCTTTGCGAAGTCAAACCAGACGTGAATCTCCTGCAATTGATTAAACTTTCTGTAGGAGTACGCAAGGAATTCAAGAAAATCCTGCGTATAGGGTATATAGTAGAACCTTTGGGCATAGCTAGAGTGGGATAAGACTGGTTTGATCATGCTGAAAAGCATTGCCCTAGGGTTCCAGCATATGTGGATGGAATATTAGTAGAGCACGCTATCGTGGACACTGGATCCTCCGTCAATATCATAAGTTTAGACTTGATGGAGAGGTTAGGTCTAGAGATCCAAAAAGACGGCTCCACACTTCTTAGGATGGCTGATGTTAGTCTAAGACAACCAGAAGGTTGCATTACTAAGGTCCACATTATAGTTGCGAGAGTGGAATGCTATCTCGACTTTAGGGTGATAAGGTTTGTAGGACGTCCTAGCTATTGAGTTTTGCTAGGCAAGCCATGGATTCTACGGACAGACTGTCAAGTTGATATACCCACTGGTGGAGTGATTCTAGGTCAAGGTGCCCATCGTGTAATAGTGGATCCTTACCTTGAGTCTCCTCAGAGTGAGAGAGTGTTAACCCCAACACGAAGAAAGCAAAAGGAAATAAAAAAGACGTAGGGGAAAGGCGGAAAAAAGGTAGCTGGACTGAAGAAAGAAGAGGAGAAAATGCCAAAAGCGCAAGGGCAGCCTTAAAAAGTCTGAGGCAAATGCAAAAGGGGAAAGGTGCATTTTTAAATACAAAGGTGCACCTTGAAACCTTGTAAAAGAGTGCCAGGCAGTGGAAAATCCGGAAATCTAAAATAGAAGACAAGGACAAAGGCCAAGGCGAAGAGAAACGAAAGACAAAGGTGCACAACGAAAAGCGCAAGTCAAAACTTTCGTAAAAGAGCGCAAGCGCATCATGGTTTGATTCAAAGAGCACTGGGCTCTCACACGGGCTCTCACTCGTGCAATTGGTAAATGTAGACGGGCGATGAAAAGGAAGCTAGGAAGAAAGAAGAACAATGGGAAAAGGGCCTAGGCTACGGCCGGCCATGTAAAAAAGGGAAAAGAGGATGACCGCCCAAAAGGGATTTAGGGTTTTGTATATAAAGTTGAAAAGTGAATGAGAAGCTCATTCTTGTGTGTGGCCAAAAAGTGGCTCTTCTTTTCTTCATCTTCTTCTTGTTCTGGCTTGCTTGAGCTTGTGCTTGAGAGAGGGAGTGTGAGAGTGTGAGGGAGTGAGTGTGTGAGGGTTAGGGACCATGGGGTGGAGAAGCTCTCCATCTTCTCCTCTCTTCTCTTCTCTTGCTCGCGGTGATGGATCTTGGAGCATCGAGCTTGAGGAGGGAGCTTGCTTGAAGCTTGCACTTGGATCATGGAGCTACCGGAGTATGCGGGAGAGGAGGTAACTCGAACGGCATGGAGGTAAGCTCACTACACTCGTAGATATGGATTGCGCATCGGCTATGTGAGAGGTAGCCATTAGTGCTCGGCTTGAAACACTTGAAACAATAAGCGGTCCGTGGGTCTTGGTGGTTGAGCGAAAGTCCACATTTTGATTCTGTTGCCGGGACCAACAGATTCAAGCCTTGAGCGCTTGCACGCTTTAAATCGAGCATCGAAGTGAGGGTTTTCCCCGAACCGGTGCTTGAGATAGTTAGGAAGTGAGGGGGTTGAAGATGGTATTCGATCTCCTTGGGAAGTAGGTTTTTTGCTTTTTGAGATTTATGTTGTGAGACGGAGTAGTGTAGGCATTTACTTTCTGATTTGGATGCATTAGAGTAGGAGAAAACAAAGTAAAACAAAGAAGATAAACATTAGGGTTTACTGTTGCAAAACAGGGCAAAAACAGGGCAAGAATCGTGCAAAAATGGTAAAAAAATCCCTTGTGATGTCTAAGATCGACAAGTGAGTTATTGGGGGCATCAATACCATACCCAGGAAGGGGTATAAGGGCCAAAAGTGGCAAGAAAGGCCACATTGTGCATTGCAGGGTTTCAGGAGAGCAGGAGAGAAGAGGGAAGCTTCATGAGTGGATCCGCTTCAATCTTGTCACCCGAGAGATATTTGCCCAGCCCACGTAATTCTACACCTTTCCCTACATGAGTAGGATGGATCTGGAGCTGCTTGACTAGGGGAAAGGCATCCAATACCTGGCACAGTGAATTTCGTGAGGTTCGACGAAAAAACGCGCCGCGCCCAGCGTGTCCGAGTGACGGCAATTAGTCCTCAGACTGCTCGGCCTACTCGGCCTCGGCCCACTCGGCCCTCCTGACCACTCGGACGCCCACGCTTTGCCCATCCGAGTCGAGTACTCGGACTTCCTTGGAACTCGGCCTCGGCCCACTCAGCCCGCCTGGCCTACTCGGCCCTCTTGACCTAGCCTCGGCCTACTCGGCCCTTAGACATTCGGGTTTGGACCCGCTGAATTTGGCATTCGGACAGTTATATACGGCCCTTTGCACTCGGCCCCCGAACGTGCTGAATTGGGCACTGGACCCTGAAATTCGGACCAGCTGGGCCAAGTAAAAAAATTTGATCAGATTCTCATAAATTTGACATGACCCGGTTAGAACTCAGCAAGCAAACTGTTGAAAGGCCTTAAGACGCTCAAAACTTGATTTTGGCACACAGAATAGGCAAAATCGTAGGGCGCAGCTACTTGGCAGCTAGAAGTAGGCAGTTGCAAGACTAGGGACTTAGACACAAACCGCTGGGGGGTAAAGCCTGATTGGACCCAAAAAAACGAACGAGGCAACAAATTAGAAAAACTCTGAACCCCGAAATTGACCCCATAGGCTACATAGAGCTAGAGGCGCATCACAGATCCATCATTGGGCTGAATGGTCCTCCAAACTGCACATGGTGTTTACCGTAACCGCCCTATGGGCCGGGGAGGGGACTGTCCCCCGGACCCCCGCAGAGGGGATTCCGCCCCCTCCGCACCTCCCCCAAGTAGGTTGGAGAGAAGGCGCGCGCCGTGACAGGTCCTCCAAATTCGACCCTAGCGTAGTAATAGCTCTACATGAACATGGATTCTCACTGACAAAAGAGCAACCAAAGTCCAACACTGGAACCGAGAGAAACAAAGACCCTAGAACCCCAATGGGCCAATCTAGCCATCAAGGGCAAAAAGGCCACGCCACAAGAATACATGTACATTGTGTTCAAACTGCGTTTAGTCAAAGCAGAATGCCACATCATCAAGCTGACAATGTAAGGATGATAGAGATGACTGTCCTGATGATAGATGTGCCTTGAGCAGCGCTGCACAGATGACCCAAGACCTCTATACATAATCCACGTCTAACTGTGGAGTTAGGGACTCAAAGGCATGTATCACAAGGCTTGAAGCTGTAAACCAAGACCAAGACATAGTGCCACCTGCTTATCTTAGGGTCTGACTCACCACAGAAAGAGAGCATAGTGTTGATGCTCTCATTGATGAAGGAGCAGATTTCAATATATTGACTTACAAAGCATGGACTCTACTAGGTCAACCAGAGCTCAAATCGACTGATGCAACTCTTAATCCTTACGGGAACACCCACAAGCACTTCTAGGGAAGTGCGGAACCATTGTAACTATTGAAACAGAAAGCTTGCCAGTCCTATTCTATGTCCATCCAAATGGCGAGAATTGTGGAAAGGAAATCCTCCTAGGAAGGCCCTTCAAAAAGGCAACAAAGTGTGAAGCCGACTATGTGGCGCAGAGATACACCTGACACTACCAGGTGTAAGGATAGTCATGACCTTTAGCAAGGGTGACCTCATCGAACCCCGAAAGAAAGGCAAGGAAGGTGCTCACGTAACAGTCAAGCCTACTAATGAGAGCAAGGAGTTGTTGAAAGAGTTGATACAAGCGCAGGTTGAACGGAGAGACCCAGTGAGTGAGCCCATACTTGAAACAAAAAGGTTAGGAGACAAGGCCAAGGATAGGGTTTGGACTTACAAATATCATAGAAGACCACAAAAGAAGCCCAAGCCTTATAGATAAAGGCATCGATGGGGAGCTAGCACAACGCCATGTTGGATTTCCAAGGCGTTGCTTTGTGCTCAAGGCTATTATGCAGGCAACCGATGGATTTGGGTACCAAAACCCCCTGCTAAACCACCTCTGCCAGAAGCCCAAATTATGCCAAAAACAAAGAGGCATAAGAGGAAACCTAAACAAAAATCCAAGTCTCGAACTAGAAGTATTGGAGTGATTGGGCCCCTCATGATAGGAATCAAGAAACCAAACAGGACCTATCAAAAAGTAGATCCTCAGCCTATCGTTCTTAGCAAGTAGATATCAGACGTATCTGTCAAGTGTGCACAAGGTCCACTAGTGCCCAAGGAGCCTTTGACTTCCCACGAGGATAATGAGCACCACAGGCACAACATCACTCATGGTAAGGCTGATTGCTCAACAAAGCTAATGACAGAATTCTCTAATAATCACGAGCAAACCATTTAGCCGGTGCCAGGTCGGCCTAAGAGTCCTAGGTCTCCCACGTCCTCTCCTCCCAAACAGACCCAGGAAGCACAACGGCAGTCGTCAATGGCAATTGCTCACTCCCAATCCCTGTCTCCATCAAAGCTTCCAAACATCCAAGAGGGGAAACATGAAACTAGCCGTAGCTCTCGGCCCAAGGATATGCTCGTGCAACCCAATGTGACTAGATCAACTCAGGATCGATCTACACAGGTGAATGCTCAAAGGACAATAAAAGACACGACCACGTCCGATCGCCCTAGGGACTCGACACTGCGATCCACCAAGAGTAACTAGCGCACTGGACTAAACGCCACTACTTCCAATTAGGGATCTCAGCAATCACAGCCTGCGGCCGTGACTACACCCCTTGTAGAACGTGCCCCTAGCAATTCATTTGCGGAGGTGGTGCCACAACCAGTATCCGTAACAACTCCAACCCGGCCAAACCACCTGAAGCCTAGGCTCGAGGAGAAACCTCTCAAAGATGTGGCCAAGGAGATGACGCATCAAACCACTCAACCTAGCAAGGCTATTCAGAGGGCCACGGCTATGTTCCATGAGAACAAGCTAGAGAAAGGAAATGCTAAGGCCCAACCAGGCACAACAATGGTTGACCTAGTCTAGGGTCCTAAGTCATTGAGAGATGCGCCTTCACTGACCAAGAAAAAGAGGAGAAAACAACGAAAACAACAACAGTTGTTGCAGGTGGTTGGGGACCCCAAGAACATTGAGACAAAGAGCGTTGGAGAGGTGATGAATAAAGCATCGACTCCACCCACAATGGACCCATTGAAGCCTCCCCTAATAGTGGTGAAACCTCAGGCACATCCATGTGCTCTAAAGAATCAAAGCACTCGTCACCAACAAGAACTGCTTGCAACACTCAATCCATCGACAATAGAACTTGCATTTACCAGTCAAGAGTGGATATAACGCTATCACAACAGGGCAAGAGTGGATATAACATCCAAGGAGAACCATGATGCAATAACGAAGCCTCAAGAGAAACATGGAAACCCCAAGCGCATAAGCAATCCTAGCGTTGACCAATCTTGCTCATCTAGGCCTGAGCCCCCAGCTGTGATAAAGCCTAGGTAAACTCCTAGAAGCTTGCATGAGATGGCAATCGAGCAAGCTCTCATTGAGCATAGAAGTGTCGCAGAATGCTTACCTAAGTTGGATGCCAAGCTCAAGGTGTTCGCACGTATCTATGTCGTGGCAGACATGCGAGCATTCCCTAAAGAGCAGCTCAGAAAATACTTACCATTTCCCTTATCTTGGGAAGAGCAAGAACATCTTGATGAGCACTATAGTAGGCTCCTGCATGAATGTATGCTACTCATCTCAGGCGAAGAAGCCGACGAATTGCGCTTAACTGTCACATTCAATGATGCGCTCTACCAACCAAATCTCTTGGATATAGAGCCACTAAAGCGATTGTCAGAGGGCCGAAGTCAATTTGAATAGCATTGGTGTGAAAACCGCAATGCGATGGCTGAACTAGGAGCTCAGATCATGATAGTCTCTGAGGAGCCATTGGCCAAATGGCAATCTCAAAGAGACCCAACCTATGTGGCACCAACTTCCCTTCAAGTGTTGACTGCCATTCAGGGCACGGTCTTGTTACATGTCACCAGTAGACTCGGGCAAGGTTTCATGCTACTCGATGTAGCAAAATATCTATCAGTATTGAGTAAGCTGCCATGTGTACTAGATGCGTGTGCCACGCTTTAGTACAATCCCGAGTTCTACAATTGGTTTCTATCCTCATGAACTGACAGGGATTCGCAAATATGTATATATATAAACAATGATTTTCGTGTCACCCTGTATAGACACTATCAACACACACAAGCAATACAAAGTCAAGCGCAGTAAAAGAGTTGGGGCCAACAGGCTAGCCTAGTCCTATCCCCCTCTCATATGATCATGTCCATCTATGGGCAAAGGGCATGCACCCCGCATTGCCACCATGGAAAGCCCTGACCAACATCTCTGATGATGTAAGTAGGGCACAATCCCTCTCTGTACACTTTTCCCTTTCCGGCCTATCCTTCCAAGGATGAGCCCTGCACAAACGCAGGACCACCAACTGATGTAACTCGGTGTGAGTCAAGATCTGCTAGTAGCTAGAGGCTAAATGGACACCAGTACGGGGGCCATCCTTCTACAACGAGTATAACATGTTCCACACCTCTTCTAGTCATATGCATTTGACAACCCACACTGAAATCTCTCCTACGCGAACAATCTTATTCCGTATCAAAGGCCTAACCCTTGGGTTGGATCTTGCAGGACCCACACAAGGAAAACATGGAGAACCATGGGCAGCTGACTTGCAGAGACGCTCTTCGTGGACGACGGGAACATGCAGCACACGCCCCTCCGCCGGTATGCTATGTGCCCACTCTCAAGAGATATGCAAAGAAATGTGGACCTAAACGACACCGCCCCAAATGAAGGCCTTAAAATCCTTGGACCAGGAAAGTCGAAGCTTAGCAAAACGTGCAAGCCGTGGCAACACCAGTTGCACAAACCCCCCATGTATGCTCAAGCACCAGATGCTCAAGGGAAAAAAAGGCGGCTCGGGATAGGGAAGAGTTCAATGAATTATTTAAAGGCATTTTGGAAATAGTGGCTTCTCAGGACTACACCATCCATGTCCTGGCCGACATGTGCCCTGCCCGATCTCACGAGAGTCCCACATCAGCACCAGCCCAGTCACCTAACCAATCAGACTCGCCTTGCCTAGTACAAATCGACTAAGCCCCTATGATGTACAAGTAGCTTGACTTTTGATGACTTTTGATGGGTAAAAGGGCAACTTCCCACTTGTACAACTTCTTTTGCCTATCGCTTATGTATGCCGCATCTTTAACAAGCGATTGCATGGGCATTGCAATTAACATCATAGCATCTCAAAAAGTCATGTTTTAACATAACTACATCTGTTGAATTACTTAACGAAATCAAGCATGTGCTCTCACGACATGACAAGTGGATGCAGGATAACATAGGTCTTCGTGCAAACGTGTTCAATGCCTGAGTCACCGCAAAACCACGACCGTGCACTAACCACAAAAAAATCACGCTGCTGAACGCGAACAATCACCCTTGCGAGTGCTCACATCGCACGAACCAACGCATAGTCATGGGCTACACTCTCTTCTTGGGCCAAGCTCTACACTCACGACGGGTGACGGTGCAATCGTACCAATATCGCAACAATGACTCCCCTAACAACAAGGCTAGGGCCAAATCATCACAGTCATATCCATTTCCTGAGCCTTCCAGGCTTGACATGTTCCGACCCATTGAAAGGCTCATAGCCTCCGCATATTGCAATGGTTGTACTGTGTCAAAAAAAAAAAGCACCCACGATCACATCACTGTACCTAGGGGTCCTCAAATTCGGTGCGTCCAGTGACTTTGGTCAGCTGGCTCCGCCCCTGGTCCCCTAGCCCCCTAGCATTACACAATAGTTCAGGGCACATCAAGGGAAAAACAACCCTAGGGAGCTTGTCTCACCTGTGGTTAGACCTGATACCTTGAACCATTCACACATTTCCCGCTTCCACTCTGCCATAAAACCATGGCAATCAATTGGGGCACACACCGGATGAATGGCCATGAATAGTACACCGTCCTCATCCACAGGCCCAATGTCTCCCACCTACAGCTCATACACTATCCCTGTGTCCTATCCTAATACGTTGTGCAATCACAATGCATAGGATGTCACACCCACCTTCACATGTACTTCTTTCCACCATGGACCACCTTGCTTCATCCACAGGACGTTATGAGCCACCAGGCCGCGGTCTTCTACCTACATAATATCTAAGTAAGCATGAGCACTCACATAATATATGCACGAAAGTCTATACACAGTTTGGGTCCTCAAGTGCAGGACAATACTTCAAGCTTGCTTAGAGTTCGACCTCTCTCCCAAACTTATCAAAATATGTCTTGTGCATGCTAAGATACTAGCACTACCCCTTAGGGAGGGACCACCTGAGAGGTTTTCCAATTACAGGTATTAAAGACTCCAACGAAAGAGCCATCAGCTCTACATCAACGCTCAACTCTAAACTCCTGTCCTTCACTCCATCATGCCAATCACCAGAGAATCATCACGCGCAAACTCCACCAGGAGAATCCAATGCACACCAACCCCCGTTCCAACTATGAGTGGCCATTCCCAAAAAAGAGTCGCCCTATTGCCACCTACAACAATCATATCACCAGCCAATCGGAAAAGCCAGTGCCCCCACCGATCTTCATCCGCACCAACATCAAAACTCCCCCAAGGCAAACCACCACCATCCTTGCCACCCACGTCTTCCGTGCATGCTAATGCCTGCTACCTATGATGGTGAGCCATGGGACTGGCACTCGTCTAAGATGGGGGTAATGTTAACCCCAACACAAAGAAAGCAAAAGGAAATAAAAAAGACGCAGAGCAAAGGCGGAAAGAAGGTAGCTAGACTAAAGAAAGAAGAGGAGAAAAGGCCAAAAGTGCAAGGGCAACCTTAAAAATTCCGAGGCAAATGTAAAAGGGAAAAGGTGCATTTTTAAATACAAAGGCACACCCTGAAACCTTGTAAAAGAGTGCCAGGCAGTGGAAAATTTGGAAAACTAAAACAGAAGACAAGGACAAAGGCCAAGGCAAAGAGAAACGAAAGACAAAGGCGCACAACGAAAAGCGCAAGTCAAAACTTTCGTAAAAAAGCTCAAGCGCATCATCGTTTGATTGAAAGAGCACCGGGCTCTCACTCGTGCAATTTGTAAATGTAGACGGGCGGTGGAAAGAAAGCTAGGAAGAAAGAAGAACAATTGGAAAAGGGCCTAGTCTATGGCCGGCCATGTAAAAAAGGGAAAAGAGGATGACCGCCCAAAAGGGATTTAGGGTTTTGTATATAAAGTTGAAAAGTGAATGAGAAGCTCATTCTTGTGTGTGGCCAAAAAGTGGCTCTTCTCTTCTTCTTATTCTTATTCTTCTTCTTCTTGCTTACATGAGCTTGTGCTTGAGAGAGGGAGTGTGAGAGTGTGAGGCAGTGAGTGTGTGAGGGTGAGGGACCGTGGGGTTGAGAAGCTCTCCATCTTCTCCTCTCTTCTTCTCTTGTCTTCTCTTCTCTTCTCTTGCTCGTGGTGATGGAGCTTGGAGCGTGGAGCTTGAGGATGGAGCTTGCTTGAAGCTTGCACTTGGATCATGGAGCTATCGGAGTGCGCGGGAGAGGAGGTAACTCGAACAGCATGGAGGTAAGCTCACTACACCCGTAGATATGGATTGCGCATCGGCTATGTGAGAGGTAGCCATTAGTGCTCGGCTTGGAACGCTTGAAACAATAAGCGGTCTGTGGGTCTTGGTGGTTGAGCGAAAGTTTCCAAAGAGAGCTCCACTATCCTCCACTGAACTAGAAACAGTAGATGATCCATTTGGTAGTGAGACATCATCGAGCGATGGATCTAAGGAAGGGTCCATTACAGAGGATATTTATGAGATAACCTTGAATGAGCCAATAGAGCTTCATGATCGAATAAGAGATGCGGCGTCGAAGGGTTTTTGAAAACAAAGTCGCAACCACAAAGGTCCTTGAGAAATTCCAAGATAGAAGATCAATCGAAGCAAATAATCATAACGAATATGATGCCATGGTTTAAGTGTATTACAATTTTTGGTTCAAGTACAAGTGCCAAGATGGATTACAAATATAATGATCAATCAAGACAGTCAATCCTCTCAAGAAAACCACATCAAGATATATATCAGAATACAAGAGCTTCAAATATGTCATCCAGTCTTCAAGAGAATGTCTTCAACTCCAATAAATGATCTAGGCAAGAAAATCTACTCTGTTAGTATCTTCCAACAAGAGTATCCTCTTTCGCTTTGCAAAGTTTTTCCAAGAGTCTTCAAGGTTTAATACACTACTTCAAATTTAAGAGTATTCCCCTTTTTGTAGATAGGCTACAAGATCAAGGTCAGCATCTTCAAGCACAATGCAGGCATCCTTCTAGGGCTTTGCAATTTCCTTGAAAAGGCACTCTACAACAGGGTCCTTGTACTGTTTCCAGATAGTTGTAGCCTTGTTGATCCTCGGGTCAGAACCATCAATTGGTGTATCGATCGAATGAACAAACAAATGAGCTCTCCATGTCAATTGAACCACCTCCAAAGAACATCAAAGGAATGGGAATCAGAATATACATGATCACTGTTAGCATAGGCCACTAGTTATTATACAACACACATGCGAGTATTTGCAAAGCAATGGAAGCTGCCAACAGAAGGGCTAATCTAGCGAGTTAGCATGACCCAAAATAGCCTCTAACATAAGGAGGAAAATCCTCCAGGTAATCGTCCATGCAGGAGCAAATAGAGCCCATGTAGATACAGATCAGCCTGCTCCGGCACCAGTCATCTCATAAAAGCCAGTTCAAATTGCGAGTCTTTTCCCCTTTCTTCTTCCTTCTTTATACTTTTCTTAGGATTTTGAGAAAGCAGAGACAACAAGCAAGGAAGTGCTTGGTTGTCTAGGATAACATGGGTCTGAATATCATCACCGATCACAATATCTCCAACAGTCCGCAAAGCCCTAATCATGGACACCGATAACATGGGTGGAGCAGAAGGGACACTAATCATGGACAAACCCCTGTATCAATCACTGCTTAGATCTTTTCACTTGCCCCATCAGAAAGATAAGATAATGCCCAGCATTAATCAATCAACACCTCATCATCATCGAAATTAATGAGACATAACTGCCTGAATCTCTGCTTTGTTCCCAGTAGTTATGTTTGAGATGGTCCAACAAGCTTCCTCACGAATGTATGCTGACTGGCTTTACCATCCCCATTGCTTGCAGCAGCAAAGCCTCTGTTCTGAGAAGTATCTTGCAACTCCTCAACATCAATCTTCCTCCATCAAGATATCTTAGATCACCTAATGATGTTGGTTCCTGTATAGCCCAGTGAAGACTGTCTCTAACATCTGGCTGTCGACTTGAAAAATTGTGCGAACGTATTTGGCATAGATACAAGCTAATAATAGCCCCTCGTCCACATTATTTCCACTAATATCACCAAGCGTGCAAGTAGTAGAAAAGGTACTCCCACAAAAATAGCATTACATGCCTATTACTACAGCTGAGATCTTATTTTTCCCACTCAAAATGTCTCTCATACCGCTTGGCTTTCTCTCTTGTCTTGTGCTCATAATACTCTATTGATGTAGATCCAGCCAGAGCTGCCAGATTCAATGCCTGATAATAAACCCTGGCATGAAGAATCTTTACACTTGTCTTCCTGTGTGGTCTTGACCAGTTATATGCCAATGAGGTTCCTAAACCAGATACCCAGAGCGTACTGACAGCTTGTGCTCAGAAACCCAATGTCTTATTGCCTGCAAACTACCCTACTGATGGCCCATAGAAAAGTCAGAAGGCATAACTGCTTGCCTTCCTTCTTTGTCGCTCTTATGCATGATATACAAGCATCCATTCACACACACGCATAGATAAATGCACCCAGATAATATTATTTACAATGGAACGAAGTCCCAGCACACACAAGGTTTTGAGATGATAAATGAAAACACACTTACGGAAAAACTAGGGTTCATATACACACAAACATGTAAGCCACATGCAGAACAAAATGCAAACACAATGACTAAGTATGCACAAAGTAACAAATGTCAGACACACAAACTTTTTGGTGGATTCCACACCTCGGATGTGCAGCAGCATGACAGCGGATGTTATTGAGCTCGATCTTGGTACGCTAAATGATTCGCGGGCAATTAAATCAGGGTCCATCCTTAGTTTGGAAGAAAGAGAGGATTATGTATCCTTAATTGGAGAGTTTCGTGACATTTTTGCTTGGAGCTATAATGAACTTTGGGGTATTCCTCCCAGTCTAGCTGTGCATACTATTCTTGTAAAGGAAGGTACCTGCCCTGTACGTCAGAAAGTAAGGCGTATGCCTTTTGAGTTAAGGGACGGGTTGTATGAGGAACTATAGAAGTTGCGAAAAGCAGGTTTGATCTTCCTTGTTCAACATACTGAATCGTGCTCACCAGTTATGATCATGAAGAAGAATAATAATCAAATCCATCTTTGTGTAGGTTTTAGAGAGCAGAATAAGTAGACTGTTAAATATTACTACCTGTTGCTTTTTATTGACCAAAATTTGGATCAATTAGTGGGTAGGGAAATATATTCGTTCATGGACTGCTTTGCAGGGCATAACCAAATGGCGATCGCTGAGCAAGACAAGCTAAAAACAATGTTTATTACAATCTTTGGTACCTTTGCGTACCATGTGATGGCATTTGGGTTGTGTAATGCACCTGGTTCATGGCAAAGAACAGCCGATAAGACCTTTAGCGACATCTCCCCATAGGAGCTGAAAGTATTCATTGACGATCTGGGGGCAGCCACCGTAAGGGATATGATCAACGCTTGATCCTGAAAAGATCAAGGTCATAGTCCCCATGAGTCCACCACGTACTTCAAACAAACTGCATAGCTTTTTGTCATCAGAAGGGTATTATCGGAGGTTTATCAATGCCTTGGTAGAAATAACGTTGCCTCTCGACGAACCTATTGTCCTTTAACTATCAGTTTACATGGAGTAATACTTACAAAGTATCTTTTGATGATGTCAAGCAGGAGCTTGCCAAAGCACCTGTTTTAAAAGCACCAAAAAGGGGCAAAATGTTCAATATATTTTTAGCAGCAACCATGTATAGTATCAGTTGCTGTTTGGCCCAAATTTGGGAGGAAAAGTGGTACCATCCGATAGATTTTGCCAGTCGGAAGTTGGGCATATCCGAAATTAACTACACCTATATGGAGAAGTTGTGCCTTGCGATGGTATTTGCAACCAAAAAGTTTTGGCACTACATTCTTTATGAGAGGGTGGTTTTTAATATGAAGTCAGAAGGGCTTCGATTTTTGTTGAATAAGTTACAGTCACCTGACAGTTTAGCAAAGTGGTTAATCACTTTGTAGGAATTTGATTATGAGATTAAGAGCAAGCTGCCGAAGCTTCAGGGCATTGTAGAGTGTCTTGTGGATTTCAGAGAGCCAAAAGAGGTTATGGTTGAAGGAAGTGACATGGAGACTTTGTTCAAGATTAATACGACGTCTATTCCCTCCTGGTATGCTGCTATAACACACTATCTTTCTATGGGAGAGACTAGAGCTACTCTATCAAAATTGGAGAAGAGGAAGATTAAACATCAGGCATTGAAATTTTCCTTGATCGCAAGCACATTATATCGGTAGGGTGTTGATGATATCTATTACCGATGTGTGATGCTTGACGAGGTTTCTTTCATCTTGGAAGAGTGCCATGACTCCGCGTGTGGGGGGTACTTTGTTGGGCGGTTAACGGCATAGCAGGCTTTAAGAGCAGGATATTAGTGGCCGTCCATCTTCCAAGATTCCTTTGAGTACGTTAAGAGATGTGACACGTGTCAATGGCATGATAGTCGAGAGAATAGGAAGTGCCCACTTACACCTATCATGGCTATCCTTCCATTTGAAAAGTGGGGCGTTGACTTTGTGGATCCTATCACCTCATCATCTACTACTCAGAAGAGGTATATTATAGTAGCAACTGATTACCTTACAAAATGGTCAAAAGCACGGGCGACGAGGCAGGACAATGCAAAAGAGACTGCCAATTTTCTACTTGAGCCAATTATCTGCCATTTTGGTCCGCCAAAAGAAATAGTATCAGACCGTGGAACCCATTTTTTAAATAAGGTAAATAGAAGCCTGACTGAAGTATGGAAAATTACGCATAACAAAATGAACCCCTATAATCCGCAAGCAAATGGACAAGTGGAAAGTACGAATAAGAAGCTTGTGGGCATCCTATCCAAGATAGTCTCCGAAAAGAAGCGGGACTAGGATACAAAATTATGTGGCGGTTTGGGCGTATAATATGACGCTTAAAGGGGCACTTGCCACATCCTATTCAAATTAGTTTACAGGGAGGAGTGTGTATTGCCCTTAGAAATTGAGTTTCTAACCATTAGATTCGCAATCAATCATTCTCTGGGTGATGAAGATGCTCTATTTGAGCGGTTTGAGACTATAGCCCACTTAGACGAGCTCAAATTGCAGAGTTTGTTGCACCAGCAAGTAGCTAAACGTCGGATAAAATGGATAGAATAGGACTGGCAAGCTTTCTGTTTCAATAGTTACAAGGGTTCTGCACTTCCCTAGAAGTGCTTGTGGTGTTCCCCGTAAGGATTAAGAGTTGCATCAGTCGGTTTGAGCTCTGGTTGACCTAGTAGAGTCCATGCTTTGTAAGTCAAGATATTGAAATATGCTCCTTCATCAATGAGAGCATCAACACTATGCTCTCTTTTTGCGGTGAGTCTGACCCTAAGATAAGCAGGTGGCATGATATCTTGGTCTTGGTTTACAGCTTCAAGCCTTCTGATACATGCCTTTGAGTCCCTAACTGCACAGTTAGATGTGGATTCTCTATAGAGGTCTTGGGTCATCTGTGCAGTGCTGCTCAAGGCACATCTATCGTCAGGACTCTCATGTCTAGTCATCCTCGCATTGTCAGCTTGATGATGTGGCATTCTGCTTTGACTAGATGCAATTTGAACACAATGTACATGTGTTCTTGTGGCGTGGCCTTTTTGCCCTTGATGGCTAGATTGGCCCATTGGGGTTCTAGGGTCTTTGTTTCTCTCGGTTCGGGTGTGGGGCTTTGGTTGCTCTTTTGTCAGTGAGAATCCATGTTCATGTAGAGCCATTACTACGCTAGGGTCAAATTTGGAGGACCTGTCACCGTGCGCCTTCTCTCCAACCTACTTGGGGGAGGTGCGGAATCCCCTCTGCGGGGGTCCGAGGGGCAGTCCCCTCCCCGGCCCACAGGGCCGTTACGGTAAACACCATGTGCAGTTTGGAGGACCGTTCGGCCCAATGATGGATCTGTGATGCGCTCTAGCTCTATGTAGCCTGTGGGGTTAATTTTGGGGTTCAGAGTTTTTCTAATTTGTTGCCTCGTTTGTTTTTTTGGGTCCAATCAGGCTTTACCCCCCAGCGGTTTGTGTCTAAGTCCCTAGTCTTGCAACTGCCTACTTCTAGCTACCAAGCAGCTGCACCCTACGATTTTGCCTATTCCGTGTGCCAGAATCAAGTTCTGAGCGTCCTAAGGCCTTTCAACAGTTTGCGTTGCTGAGTTCTAACTGGATCAGGTCAAATTTATGAGAATCTAATCAAAATTTTTTACTCGGCCCAACTGGTCCGAATTATAGGGTCCAGTGCCCAATTCGGCATGTTTGAGGGCCTAGTGGAAAGGGCCGTATGTAACTGTCCGAATGCCAAATTCGGGCGGTCCAAACCCGGATGTCTGAGGGCCGAGTAGGCCGAGGCTGGGTCAAGAGGGCCAAGTAGGCTGAGGCTCAGTTAGGCGGGCCGAGTGGGCCGAGGCCGAGTTCCAAGGTAGTCCAAGTGCTTGACTCGGACGGGCCGAGCGTGGGCGTCTGAGTGGTCAGGAGGGACGAGTCGGCCTAGGCCGAGTAGGCCGAGCAGTCCGAGGACCGATTCTGGGCCTCGGCCCAAAATCGTCGTTACTCAGACACGCTGTGCATGGTGCGTTTTTTCGACAAACCTTATGAAATTCACTGTGCCAGGTATTGGAGGCCTTCCCCCTAGTCAAGCAGCTCCAGATCCATCCTACTCATGTAGGGGAAGGTGTAGAATTATGTGGGCTGGGCAAATATCTCTCGGGCGACAAGATTGAAGTGGATCCACTCACGAAGCTTCCCTCTTCTCTCCTGCTCTCCTGAAACCCTGCAATGCACAATGTGGCCTTTCTTGCCACTTTTGGCCCTTATACCCCTTCCCGGGTATGGTATTGATGCCCCCAATAAATCACTTGCCAATCTTAGGCATCACAAGCGAGTTTTTTACCATTTTTGCATGATTTTTGCACCCTAATGTTTATCTTCTTTGTTTTTCTTTGTTTTCTCCTACTCTAATGCATCCAAATCACAAAGTAAATACCTACACTACTCCATCTCACAACATAAATCTCAAAAAACAAAAACCCTACTTCCCAACTTCAACCCTCTCACTTCCAACCTATCTCAAGCACCTGTTCGGGGAAAACCATGACTTCGATGCTCGATTCGAAGCACGCAAGTGCTCAAGGCTTGAATCCGTTGGTCTCGACAACGGAACCAAAATGTGGGAACTTTTACTCAACCACCAAGACCCACGGACCGCTTATTGTTTCAAGCATTTCAAGCCGAGCACTAATGGCTACCTCTCACATAGTCGATGCGCAATCCATATCTACGGGTGTAGTGAGGATGAACTAACGGCTCCATCACACCTTCTTCATTAAACTTGACAGGGATGCTTGTCGAGATTTGTAAGCAGTGATGGCACAAAACTTTAATTTCCCACACAAAGGTACCGTCTTCTTGCTCAATCACTTTATATCCCTTGCTCCACCCAGATAAGACTTCCTTGATGATATCTCTGCTCGAGATATAGGTTCTCCAAATAAGGGATTAACCACCCAATCAACCAATTTAAGCTCTCCTGCAGGTCTCAAATCAACCCCAGCATGGACCTGCAATGCATTTTTTTGCGTTAGCATACCTAGAAATAATAAGGTTTAATCTTATTAAGATTAATCTTATTCTTAATTTCCACACCTTATAGATCAGATAATAGAACTGTGGACTTATTTTTACCTATCTGAACTATCTTGTAACGAAGTGTGAAGCTAACTATGTGGCGCAAAGGATACACCTGACACTACCGGGTGTAAGGATAGTCACGACCTTTAGCAAGGGTGACCTCATCAAACCTCGAAAGAAAGGCAAGGAAGGTGCTGATGTAATAGTCAAGCCTACTAATGAGAGCAAGGAGTTGTTGAAAGAGTTGATACAAGCGCGGGTTGAACGGAGAGACCCAGGGAGAGTGAGCCCATACTTGGAACAAAAAGGTTAGGAGACAAGGCCAAGGATAGGGTTTGGACTTACAAATATCATAGAAGACCACGAAAGAAGCCCAAGCCTTATAGACAAAGGCATCGATGGGGAGCTAGCACAACGCCATGATGGATTTCCAAGGCGTTGCTTCGTGCTCAAGGATATTATGCAGGCAACCGATGGATTTGGATACCAAAACCCCCTGCTAAACCACCTCTTCCAGAAGCCCAAATTATGCCAAAAGCAAAGAGGCGTAGGAGGAAACCTAAACGAAAATCCAAGTCTCGAACCAGAAGTATTGGAGCGATTGGGCCCCTCATGATGGGAATCAAGAAACTGAACATGACCTATCAGAAAGTAGATCCTTAGCCTACCATGCTTAGCAAGTAGATATCATACGTATCTGTCAAGTGTGCACAAGGTCCACTAGTGCCCAAGGAGCCTTTGACTTCCCACGAGGATAATGAGCACCACAGGCACAACATCACTCATGGTAAGGCTGATTGCTCAACAAAGCTAATGACAGAATCCTCTAATAATCACGAGTAAACCATTCAACCGGTGCCAGGTCGGCCTAAGAGTCCTAGGTCTCCCACGTCCTCTCTTCCCAAACAGACCCAGGAAGCACAACGACAATCCTCAATGGTGATTTCTCACTCCCAATCCCTGTCTCCATCAAAGCTTCCAAAAATCCAAGAGGGGAAACATGACACTAGCCGTAGCTCTCGGCCCAAGGATATGCCTGTGCAACCCAATGTGACTAGATCAACTCAGGATTGATCTACAAAGGTGAATGCTCAGATGACAATAAAAGACACGACCATGTCCAATCCACCTAAGGACTCGACACTGCGATCCACCAAGAGTAACTAGCCCACTCGACTAAACGCCACTGCTTCCAATCAGGGATCTCAGCAGTCACAGCCTGCGGCCGTGACTACACCCCTTGCAGAACGTGCCCCTAGCAATTCATCTACGGAGGTGGTGCCTCAACCAGTATCTGTGACAACTCCAACCTGTCCAAAGCAGCTGAAGCCGAGGCTCGAGGAGAAACCTCTCAAAGATGTGGCTAAGGAGATGATGCATCAAACCACTCAACCTAGCAAGGCTATTCAGCCGGCCAAGGCTATGTTTCATGAGGACACACTAGAGAAAGGAAATGCTAATTAGGCCCAACCAGGCACAATAACGGTTGACCTAGTCCAGGGTCCTGAGTCATTGAGAGATGCGCCTTCATTGACCAAGAAAAAGAGGAGAAAACTGCGAAAACAACAACAGTTACAGGTGGTTGGGGACCCCAAGAACATTGAGACAAAGAGTGTTGGAGAGGTGACGAATAAAGCATCGACTCCACCCACCAATGGACCCATTGAAGCCTCCCCTAATAGTGGTGAAACCTTAGGCACATCTGTGTGCTCTGAAGAATCAAAGCATCATCACCAACAAGAACTGCTTGCAACACTCAATCCACTGACAATAGAACTTGCATTCACCAGTCAAGAGTGGATATAACGCTGTCACAATAGGGCGACAAATTCATACCAGTCACGTCCAAGGAGAACCATGATGCAATAACGAAGCGTCAAGAGAAACACGGAAACCCCAAGCGCATAAGCAATCCTAGCATTGACCAATCTTGCTCATCTAGGCCTGAGCCCCTAGCTATGCTAAAGCCTAGGTAGACTCCTAGAACCTTGCATGAGATGGCAATCGAGCAAACCCTCGTTGAACATAGAAGTGTCGTAGAATGCTTAACTGAGTTGGATGCCAAGCTCAAGGTGTTTGCACGTGTCTATGTCCTAGCAGACATGCGCACATTCCCTAAAGAGCATCTCGGAGAATACTTACCATTTCCCTTATCTTGGGAAGAGCAAGAATATCTTGACGAGCACTATAGCAGGCTCCTGCATGAACGCATGCTACTCATCTCGGGCGAGGAAGCCGACAAACTGCGCTTAACTATCACATTCAATGATGCGCTCTGCCAACCAAATCTCTTGGATATAGAGCAACTAAAGCGATTGTTAGAGGGCTGAAGTCAATTTGAACAGCGTTGGTGTGAAAATCGTGATGCGATGGCCGAACTAGGAGCTCAGATCATGACAGTCTCTCTAAGGAGCCATTGGCCAAATGGCAATCTCAAAGAGACCCAACCTATGTGGCACCAACTTCCCTTTGAGTGCTGACTGCCATTTGGGGCATGGACTTGGCTGAACCGAGCCAAGAAAACCCTCTGCTTGATAAGGTTCTCACTGAGGAGGAGTTACATGTCACCAATAGACTCGGGCAAGGTTCCATGCTACTCAATGTGGCAAAATATCTATCAATATTAAGTAAGCTGCCACGTGTACTAGATGCGTGTGCCACGCTTCAGTACAATCCCAAGTTCTACAAATGGTTTCTATCCTCGTGAAGTGACAGGGATTCGTAAATATGTATATATATATAAACAATGATTTTTGTGTCACCATGTAAAGACACTATCAATACACACAAGCAATACAAAGTCAAGTGCAGACAAAAGAGTTGGGGCCAACAGGCTAGGCTAGTCCTATCCCCCTCTCACATGATCATGTCCATCTCCAGGCGAAGGGCATGCACCCTGCATTGCCACAATGGAAAGCCCTGACCAACATCTCTGATGATGTAAGTAGGGCGCAGTCCCTCTCTATACACTTTTCCCTTTCTGGCCTATCCTTCCAAGGATGAGCCCTGCACAAATGCAGGACCACAAACCTATGTAACTCAGTGTCATTCAAGATGTGCTAGTAGCTAGAGGCTAAATGGACACCAGTACGGGGGCCATCCTTCTACAATGAGTACAACATGTTCCACACCTTCTCTTCTAGTCATATGCGTTTGACAACCCACACTGAAATCCCTCCTATGCAAACAATCTTATTCCGTATCAAGACCTAACCCTTGGGTTGCATCTTGCAGGCCCCCCACAAGGAAAACATGGAGAACCATGGGCAGCTGGGTTGCAGAAATGCTCTTCGCGGACGACGGGAACATGCAGCACATGCCCCTCCGCCAGTGCGCTATGTGCCCACTCTCAAGAGATATGCAAAGAAACGCGGACCTAAACGGCACCGCCCTAGACGAAGGCCTTAAAATCCTTGGACCAGGAAAGTCGAAGCTTAGCAAAGAATGCAAGCGGTGGCAACACCAGTTGCACAAACCCTCCATGTACGCTCAAGCACCAAATGCTCAAGGGCAAAAAAGGTGGCTCGAGACAGGGAAGAGTTCAATGAATTATTTAAAGGCATTTTGGAAACGGTGGCAGCCCGGGACTACACCATCCATGTCCCGGCCGACATGTGCCCTGCCCGACCTCATGAGAGTCCCGCACTAGCACCAGCCCAGTCACCTAACCAATCAGACTCGCCTTGCCTAGTACAAATCGACTAAGCCCCTATGATGTACAAGTAGCTTGACAAGTTATCAGGACTTAACTTTTTGTCTTTTGAAGGGTAAAAGGGAAACTTCCCACTTATACAACTTCTTCTGCCTATCGCTAATGTATGCCGCATCTTTGATAAGCGATCACATGGGCATTGCAATGAACATCATAGCATTTCAAAAATTCATGTTTTAACATAACTACATCTGTTGAATTACTTAACGAAATCAAGCATGTGCTCTCATGAGGTGACAAGTGGATGCTGGATAACACAGATCTTTGTGCAAACGTGTTCAACACTTGAGTCACTTCAAAACCACGACTGTGCATTAACCGCAACAAAATCACGCTGCTGAACGTGAACAATTTCCCTTGCGAGTGCACACATCGCACGAACCAATGCGTAGTCATGGGCTACACTCTCTTCTTGGGCCAAGCTCTACACTCACGATGGGTGACGATGCAATCGTACCGATATTGCAACAATGACTCCCCTAACAACGACGCTAGGGCCAAATCATCACAATCATATCCATTTCCTGAACCTTCCACGCTTGACATGTTCCGACCCATTGAAAGGCTCATAGCCTCCGCATATTGCAATGGTTGTACTGTGGCAAAAAAAAAAAGCATCCATGATCATAGCACTCCACCTAGGGGTCCTCAAATTAGGTGCATCCAGTAACCTTTGTCGACTGGCTCTATCCCTAGCCCCCTAGCCCCCTAGCATCACACAATAGTTCAGGGCACATCAAGGGCAAAAAAGCCCTAGGGAGCTTGTCTAGCCTGTGGTTAGACCTGTTACCCTGAACCATTCACACATTTCTCGCTTCCACTCTGCCATAAAACCACGGCAATCAATTGGGGCACGCACCGGACGAATGGCCATGAATAGTACACCGTCCTCATCCACAGGCCCAATGTCTCCCACCTACAGCTCATACACTATCCCTATGTCCTATCTTGCTACGTCGTGCAATCACAATGCACACGATGTCACACCCACCTTCACGTGTACTTCTTTCCACCATGGACCACCTTGCTTCATCTACACGACATTATGAGCCACCAGGCCGCGGTCTTCTACCTACATAATATCTAAGTATGCAGGAGCACTCATATAATATATGCACGAAAGTCTATACACAGTTTGGGTCCTCAAGTGCATGACAATACTTTAGGCTTGCTTAGAGTTCGACCTGTCTCCCAAACTCATCAAAATATGTCTTGTGCATGCTAAGAGATTAGCACTACCCCTTAGGGAGGGACCACCTCAGAGGTTTTCCAATTGCAGGTATTAAAGACTCCAACGAAAGCACCGTCAGCTCTACATTAACGCTCAACTCTAAACTCTTGTCCTTCACTCCATCATGCCAATCACCAGAGAATCATCACGTGGAAACTCCACCAGGAGTATCCAACACACACCAACCCCCGTGCCAACTATGAGTGGCCATTCCCAACAAAGAGTCGCCCTATCGCCACCTACAACAATCATATCACCAGCCAATCGAAAAAGCCAGTGCCCCCACCGATCTTCATCAGCACCAACATCAAAAATCCCCCAAGGCAAACCACCACCGTCCTTGCCACCCTCATCTTCTGTGCATGCTAACGCCTACTACCTATGACGGTAAGTGCCATGGGACTGGCACTCGTCTAGGAGGGGGTAATATTAACCCCAATACGAAGAAAGCAAAAGGAAATAAAAAAGACGCAAGGCAAAGGCGGAAAAAATGTATCTCGACTGAAGAAAGAAGTGGAGAAAATGCCAAAAGCGCAAGGGCAACCTTAAAAAGTCAGAGGCAAATGCAAAAGGGGAAAGGTGCATTTTTAAATACAAAGGCACACCCTGAAACCTTTTAAAAGAGTGCCAGGTGGTGGAAAATCTGGAAAGTTGAAACAGAAGACAAGGACAAAGACCAAGGCGAAGAGAAATGAAAGAAAAAGGCGCACAACGAAAAGCGCAAGTCAAAACTTTCGTAAAAAAGCGCAAGCGCATCATGGTTTAATTCAAAGAGCACCGGGCTCTCACTCCTGCAATTTGTAAATGTAGACGGGCAGTTGAAAGAAAGCTAGGAAGAAAGAAGAACAATTGGAAAAGGGCCTAGGCTATGGCCGGCCATGTAAAAAAGGGAAAAGAGGATGACCGCCAAAAAGGATTTAGGGTTTTGTATATAAAGTTGAAAAGTGAATGAGAAGCTCATTCTTGTGTGTGGCCAAAAAGTGGCTCTTCTCTTCTTCTTCTTCTTCTTGTTCTTGCTTGCTTGAGCTTGTGCTTGAGAGAGGGAATGTGAGAGTGTGAGGGAGTGAGTGTATGAGGGTGAGGGACCGTGGGGTTGAGAAGCTCTCCATCTTCTCCTCTCTTATTCTCTTGTCTTCTCTTCTCTTCTCTTGCTTGCGGTGATGGAGTTTGGAGCATGGAGCTTGAGGATGGAGCTTGCTTGAAGCTTGCACTTGGATCATGGAGCTCTCGGAGTGCTTGAAACTTTCTTAAAAAAGCTCAAGCGCATCATGGTTTGATTGAAAGAGCACCGGGCTCTCTCTCTGCAATTTGTAAATGTAGACGGGCGGTGGAAAGAAAGCTAGGAAGAAAGAAGAACAATTGGAAAAGGGCCTAGGCCATGTAAAAAAGGGAAAAGAGGATGACCACCCAAAAGGGATTTAGGGTTTTGTATATAAAGTTGAAAAGTGAATGAGAAGCTCATTCTTGTGTGTGGCCAAAAAGTGGCTCTTCTCTTCTTCTTATTCTTCTTCTTCTTCTTCTTGCTTGCATGAGCTTGTGCTTGAGAGAGGGAGTGTGAGAGTGTGAGGCAGTGAGTGTGTGAGGGTGAGGGACCGTGGGGTTGAGAAGCTCTCCATCTTCTCCTCTCTTCTTCTCTTGTCTTCTATTCTCTTCTCTTGCTCACGGTGATGGAGTTTGGAGCATGGAGCTTGAGGATGGAGCTTGCTTGAAGCTTGCACTTGGATCATGGAGCTCTCGGAGTGCGTGGGAGAGGAGGTAACTCGAACGGCATGGAGGTAAGCTCACTACACCCGTAGATATGGATTGCGCGTCGGTTATGTGAGAGGTAGCCATTAGTGCTTAGCTTGGAACGCTTGAAATAATAAGTGGTTTGTGGGTCTTGGCGGTTGAGCGAAAGTTCCCACAGAGAGCTCCACAATCCTCCACTGAACTAGAAACAATAGATGATCCATCTAGTAGTGAGACATCATCGAGCTATAGATCTAAGGAAGAGTCCACTACAGAGGATATTTATGAGATAACCTTGAATGAGCCAATAGAGCCTCATGATCGAATAAGAGACGCACTGTTGAAGGGTTTTCGAAAACAAAGTCGCAACCACAAAGGTCCTTGATAAATTCCAAGACAGAAGATCAATCAAAGCAAATAATCATAACGAATATGATGCCATGGTTTAAGTGTATTACAATTTTTGGTTCAAGTACAAGTGGCAAGATGGATTACAAATATAATGATCAATCAAGAGAGTCAATCCTCTCAAGAAAAACACATCAAGATATATATCAGAATACAAGAGCTTCAAATATGTCATCCAGTCTTCAAGGGAATGTCTTCAACTCCAATAAATGATCAAGGCAAGAAAATCTGCTCTGCTAGTATCTTCCAACAAGATTATCCTCTTTTGCTTTGCAGAGTTTTTCCAAGAGTCTTCAAGGTTTAATACACTACTTCTAATTTAAGAGTATTCCCCTTTTTGTAGATAGGCTGCAAGATCAAGGTCAACATCTTCAAGCACAATGCAGTCATCCTTCCAGGGCTTTGCAATTTCCTTGACAAGGCACTCTACAATAGGGTCCTTGTACTATTTCCAGATAGTTGCATCCTTGTTGATCCTTGGGTCAGAACCATCAATTGGTGTATTGATCGAACAAACGAACAGACAAGCTCTCCATGTCAATTGAACCACCTCCAAAGAACATCAAAGGAATGGGAATCAGAATATACATGATCACTTTTAGCATAGGCCACCAGTTATTATATAACGCACATGCCAGTATTTGCAAAACAATAGAAGCTGCCAGCAGAAGGGCTAATCAAGCGAGTTAGCACGACCTAAAATAGCCTCTAGCATAAGGAGGGCAATCCTCCACGTAATCGTCCATGGAGTAGCAAATAGAGCCCATCTGGAGACAGATCAGCCTGCTCTGGCACCAGTCATCTCATAAAAGCCAGTTCAAATTGCGAGTCTTTTCCCCTTTCTCCTTCCTTCTTTATACTTTTCTTAGGATTTTGAGAAAGCAGAGACAACAAGCAAGGAAGTGCTTGGTTGCTAGGATAACTTGGGTCTGAATATCATCACCGGTCACAATATTTCCAACAGTCCGCAAAGAAGGTATAAGGACTAAGGGTGAGGGGTGGAGCAGAAGGGACACTAATCGTGGACAAACCCCTATATATCACTGCTTGGATCTTTTCACTTGCCCCATTAGAAAGATAAGATAATGCCCAACATGCATCAATCAGCACATCATCATCATCGAAATTAAAGAGACATAACCGCCTGAATCTGTGCTTTGTTCCCAGCAGTTATGTTTGAGATTGTCCAACAAGCTTCCTCATGAATGTATGCCAACTGGCTTTTTCTCCCCCCCTGGACCGCTGTCCATGCTTTTCACATATATCAGAGTGTGTTTTCCACTGTTGTTGTATTTGTTTGACTCCGTGATTCGACAATATCTCTAGCCTTATGCTTTGACGCATTCCTCCTCGGGAATAACATCACTGGGCTATGGCTGCAAATCAAGAGCACCAGTTTGTGTGTCACCACCATCCCCATTGCTTGCAGCAGTAGAGCCTCTGTTTTGAGAAGTATCTCGCAACTCCTCAATATCAGTCTTCCTCTATCAAGATATCTTAGATCACCTAATGATGTTGGTCCCTGTATAGCCCAGTGAACACTATCTCTAACATCTGGCTGCCAACTTGAAAAATTGTGCGAACGTATTTGGCACAGATACAAGCCAATAATAGCCCCTCATCCACATTATTTCCACTAATATCACCAAGCGTGTAAGTAGTAGAAAAGGTACTCCCACAAAAATAGCATTACATGCCTATTACTACAGTTGAGATGTTATTTTTCCCACTCAAAATTTCTCTCATACTGCTTGGCTTTCTCTCCTGTCTTGTGCTCATAATACTCTATTGCTGCAGATTCAGCTAGAGATGCCAGATTCAATGCTTGATAATAAACCCTGGCATGAAGAATCTTTACACTTGTCTTCATGTGTGGTCTTGACCAGTTGTATGCCAATGAGGTTGATAAACCAGATACCCAGAGCATACCGACAGCTTGCAGCTTGTGCTCAGAAACCCAATGTCTTATTGCCTGAAAACTGCCCTACTGATGGCCCATAGAAAAGTCTGAAGACATAACTGCTTGCCTTCCTTCTTTGACGCTTTTCCGCATGATATACAAGCATTCATTCACACACACGCATAGATAAATGCACGCAGATAATATTATTTACAATGGAACGAAGTCCTAGCACACACAAGGTTTTGAGATGATAAATGAAAACACACTTACAGAAAAACTAGGGTTCATATACACACAAACATGTAAGCCACATGCAAAACAAAATGCAAACTTAATGACTAAGTATGCACAAAGTAACAAATGTCACACACACAAACTTTTTGGTGGATTCCACACCTCGGATGCACAGCAGCATGACAACGGACGTTATTGAGCTCCATCTTGGTACACTAAATGATTCATGGCCAATTAAATTAGGGTCCATCCTTAGTTTAGAAGAAAGAGAGGATTATGTATCCTTAATTCGAGAGTTTCGTGACATTTTTACTTGCCTTTGGGGTATTCCTCCCAGTCTAGCTATGCATACTATTCCTGTAAAGGAAGGTACCTACCCTGTACGTCAGAAAGTAAGGCGTATGCCTTTTGAATTAAGGGACGGGTTGTACGAGGAACTATAGAAGTTGCGAAAAGCAGGTTTGATCTTCCCTGTTCAGCATACTGAATCGTGCTCACCAATTATGATCATGAAGAAGAATAATAATCAAATCCATCTTTGTGTAGGTTTTAGAGAGCAGAATAAGTAGATTGTTAAATATTACTACATGTTGCTGTTTATTGACCAAAATTTGGATCAATTAGCGGGTAGGGAAATATATTCGTTCATGGACTGCTTTGCAGGGTATAACCAAATGGCGATCACTGAGCAAGACAAGCTAAAAACGATGTTTATTACAGTCTTCGGTACCTTTGCGTACCATGTGATGGCATTTGGGTTGTGTAATGCATCTGGTTCATGGCAAAGAACAACTGATAAGACCTTTGGTGATATCTCCCCATAGGAGCTGAAAGTATTCATTGACAATCTGGGGGCAGCCACTGTAAGGGATAGACACTTGATCATTTTGCGCAAGTTTTTTGAGCGTTGTAGACAATTTTGCATAGCTCTTAACCCACAAAAGTGCATCTTTGGAGTCCCTTATGGACTCTTGTTAAGCCATGTGGTCAGTTCCGTAGGGATTGCGACTGATCCTGAAAAGATCAAGGTCATAGTCGCCATGAGTCCGCCAGGTACTTCAAAGGAAGTGCATAGCTTTTTGTCATCAGTAGGGTATTATCGAAGGTTTATCAATGCCTTGGCAGAAAGAACGTTGCCTCTGATGAACCTATTGTCTAACTATCAGTTTACATGGAGTAATACTTACAAAGTATCTTTTGATGATGTCAAGCAGGAGCTTGCCAAAGCACCTATTTTAAAAGCACCGAAAAGGGGCAAAATGTTCAATATATTTTTAGCAGCAACCATGTATAGTATCAGTTGTGCTGTTTGGCCCAAATTTGGGAGGAAAAGTGGTACCATCCAATAGATTTTGCCAATCGGAAGTTGGGCATATCCGAAATTAACTACACCTATATGGAGAAGTTGTGCCTTGCGATGGTATTTGCGACCAAAAAGTTTAGGCACTACATTCTTTATGAGAGGGTGGTTTTTTATACGAAGTCAGAAGGGCTTCGATTTTTGTTGAATAAGTTACAGCCGCCTGACAGTTTAGCGAAGTGGTTAATCACTTTGTAGGAATTTGATTATGAGATTAAGAGCAAGCCGCCGAAGCTTCAGGGCATTGTAGAGTGTCTTGTGGATTTCAGAGAGCCAAAAGAGGTTATGGTTGAAGGAAGTGACATGGAGACTTTGTTCAAGATTAATACGACGTCTATTCCCTCCTGGTATGCTGCTATAACACGCTATCTTTCTATGGGAGAGACTAGAGCTACTCTATCAAAATTGGAGAAGAGGAAGACTAAACATCAAGCATTGAAATTTTCCTTGATCGCAAGCACATTATATCGGTAGGGTGTTGATGATATCTATTACCGATGTGTGATGCTTGACGAGGTTTCTTTCATCTTGGAAGAGTGCCATGACTCCGCGTGTGGGGGGTACTTTGTTGGGCGGTTAACGGCATAGCAGGCTTTAAGAGCAGGATATTAGTGGCCGTCCATCTTCCAAGATTCCTTTGAGTACGTTAAGAGATGTGACAGGTGTCAATGGCATGATAGTCGAGAGAATAGGAAGTGCCCACTTACGCCTATCATGGCTATCCTTCCATTTGAAAAGTGGGGCATTGACTTTGTGGATCCTATCACCTCATCATCTACTACTCAAAAGAGGTATATTATAATAGCAACTGATTACCTTACAAAATGGTCAAAAGCACGGGCAACGAGGCAAGACAATGTAAAAGAGACTACCAGTTTTCTACTTGAGCCAATTATCTACCATTTTGGTCCGCCAAAAGAAATAGTATTAGACCATGGAACACATTTTTTAAATAAGGTAATTAGAAGCTTGACTGAAGCATGGAAAATTACGCATAACAAGACGAACCCCTATAATCCGCAAGCAAATGGACAAATCGAAAGTATGAATAAGTAGCTTGTCGGTATCCTATCCAAGATAGTCTCCGAAAAGAAGTGAGAGTGGGATACAAAATTATGTGGCGGTTTGGGCGTATAATACGACATTTAAACGGGGCACTGGCCACACCCCATTCAAATTAGTTTACGAGGAGGAGTGTGTATTGCCCTTAGAAATTGAGTTTCTGACCATTAGATTCGCAATCAATCATTCTCTGGGTGATGAAGATGCCCTATTTGAGCGGTTTAGGACTATAGCCCACTTAGACGAGCTCAAATTGCAGAGTTTGTTGCACTAGCAGGTAGCTAAACGTCAGATAAAACGGTTGCATGATCTGAAAGCGAAGAAATAAACTTTTAAAAAGGGGCAGTTAGTTTATATTATGATGCGCGTAGGGAGCTATTTCCAAGAAAGTTGCAACCTCGATGGGATGGCCCTTACAAGATAGTTGAGATAGGTAAAAATAAGTCCACAGTTCTATTAGCTGATCTACAAGGGGTGGAAATTAAGAATAAGATTAATCTTAGTAAGATTAAACCTTATTATTTCTAAGTATGCTAATGCAAAAAAATACATTGCAGGTCCATGCTGGGGTTGATTTGAGACTTGCATGAGAGCTTAAATTGGTTGATGGGGTGGTTAATCCCTTATTTGGAGCACCTATGTCTTGAGCAGAGATATCATTAGGGAAGTCTTATCTGGTGGAGCAAGGGATATAAAGTGATTGAGCAAGAAGACGGTACCTTTGTGTCGGAAATTAAAGTTTTGTGCCATCACTGCTTACAAATCTTGACAAGTATCCCTGTCAAGTTTAATGAAGAAGGTGTGATGGAGCCGTTAGTTCATCCTCTAAATATGTTGAACTTTGATTATCATAATTAGGAATAGGAGAGTTCTTGATGGCTGGCTATGTAAACCCATTATGGGCGTATACATTATACTTTGATGGAGCGTCTAGGGGCCCTAATAGAAAAGGAAGTGTTGGAGTAGTTATCCAAGATCCCCGACGTAGAGTTACAATGAAATTAGCTGCTTATCTCAGGGTAGGATTTACTAACAACATGGCTGAGTATAAAGCTCTGATAATGGGATTGAATATTGCTAAGAAAGGTGATATTAGGCATTTGTTAATAAAAGGGGATTTCCAGCTGATCTTAAATCAACTCAATGGGACATATACAATCTGGAATTCTCTCCTTCGTATGTATCATCGAATTGCTATAACCCTACTTGTTGATGAGTTTGAGAGCATATCTCTTCAACTGATTCCATGTTATTGGAATCAGTTTGTGGAATCCTTAGATAATTTTGCTTATGAAGAGGACTTCTTTTTCAACTGTGGTCCTAGTTCGGACATCATTATTGATAATGAGATAGGACTATGTCACTTGTGGGGAATGTTATCAGACCACGAATTATATGGCAGGAGATGGTTGATATGGGTAATGCAAAGAGTAGCCGAGACCCATTTACCACTATTATCTTGGACCCATAGGTTGATCAGACGACATGTTATGCATATGCCTCTTACTATATATGTAGGAGGTATAGGCCATAATTTGATGCATTTAGTTTAGGAATGAGAGCCCTTTTTTTCCCCTTGGAATGGAGTGTATTTGCATATATTTTCCTTCTTCCAAGGAGGGATCTCTATGAGTTGTTTTGTTTGATTCTGTTAGGCCAAGGGGGCCAGTAGCTTTAAGTAGTTAATGTCTGATTTCTTTAGGCCAAGAAGGCGAGTAGCTTTAAGTAGTTAATGTCTGATTTCTTTAGGCCAAGAGGGCCAGTTGTTTTTGGGTTTTAATAATCTATCTCTTTAGGCCAAGAGGTCCAGTTAGTTTGCAGTGAAATGTGTTATTTCTTTAGGCCAAGAGGACCCTATCTCTGTTTGGTGCAGGTACGTTTAATGTTTTGTTGTTTTAGTGATTGCATCATACAGGTTGACGAAGTTGCTGGAGGGAGGCGTTGCTGCAAAGGAGCTTCTTGTGGCCATTCCAGGTTGTTTCGTCCCCTTTTCGAGTTTTTCCCTTAAGCAATTAACTATATATGTGTGGGTGAGGGTTTTCTTTCTTGTTGGGGACCGGAAATCAAGGCACAAAGTCCCAAGTTTAGGTTAGGTATGTCTGGGGGAGATCTGAGTAGTCATTGCCTCCTGCAAGGCATTGCTAGGCATTGAAAGACATATTTTAGAAGGCAGTTCTAGTGACCCTATTCTACTAGCCCCCCACTAGGTAGCCGTTCTTGGAGTTCCTGTTAGTTGTGAGGCAGTTAGAGAAGCCTACTAAAATAATGATGGAAAGAGACAAAACCCTAAAGATCTAAAAGACAATATATGAATATATGGAGGTGTGTAAAAAGGGGTTTGACCCCTATCAAAATAGAAAAGGAAAGAAAGAAAAATCATTGAGCTGTTGTTTATCGCCTTGCAAAGGCCTAGTAGGTTCCTGGGGATGAGACAAGATCCAAGGCCGATGCCTTGCCTTCCTTGGGGTAACATCTTGCCATTTAAAAAATATATAAAAAGGTTGGAGCGAAAATAAAAGTGAGTGTTAGAAAAGGATTAAGTGTCTCCTTGCGAGGGCTTGGTAGGTTCTTGGATACTGAGACAGGACCTGAGGCCGATGCTCTGTTCTCCTTGGGTCACTACGCTTAGCTCCCTCCTTTTTACACGCCCGAGTATGGAACAATAAAAGCCTAAAAGAAGAAAAATTGTGCTAAAAGAAAATATTTCTTGATCAGGCTATAGAAGTCCTTGCCTAGTAGGAGCTCCTGGTTGAGTTGCCATTAGTCAAGAAGGTAAGTCAGACCACCACTTAGGGCGACCTCTTTGATAGTTCTTTTTAGTTTGGTCATGTTGAATCAATGAGTTAGTGACTAGCTTCGGGCCTTCTATCAGATTATGCTGGGCCTACTCCTCGTGGATTTCATGCATTGGTTTTGTCTGAGGGTAGGGTAAGAGCTGTGATGTGTTGTGTTGTGTATTTTTTGTATTAGCTTGATGCTCCTTTTTGTTGTTTATGTGCAGATCTATGCGTGGGATTCGACGGGCTGAGTCACCCTATCCCGTGGTCGCCAATGATAGATGACTTTTGATGCTGAGAAGTACTTAAAAATAGCAAAAAATTACGAATTTCAGGGGAAAAATAGACTTTGTTGAAGGCGGTGGTGGCAATTAGTATGATTTTTAGTGGCAATGCCCAAAGAGCCAGTGAAAGCCAGTCGGAGAATTTTCATAATTTTTTGGCATGAGAGACGAGACCCCAGAAGAAAGACTTTAAGACAAATGCCCAGAGACCACGATTCGGGTACCGGACGTGGAAGAGGAAGTACCCGGAAGGCCAAAGGCCAAAATGCCAAGTGGGAAAGGACTTTAGGAGAGCCAAAGTGTGTGACCCTCAAAAAACGTGGTGGGGGGGTTCGTTTTTTTCTCACACAGGCAAGAATGGAGGCGCCATGAATCCAAATGGAAGAGAGATGGATTATGGGGCCAGAGAACAACCCCCCAACTGATCTTGGGCATGTTCTTCCTCCTGTCTTCACTCTCCATCGCTCCAATCCGCTCCTCCAAAGGCTGCCTGGTTGTGGGGATGCAAATCTAGTCTTTCTCTCTCCTCCATCTCTCTCCTCTAAGTGGTGGTTTGCATGCAAGAAATCAAGAAGAAGAGGGGCTAAAGGATGCTTGTCTCGGATTGCTTCAAGATGAAGAGGAGGTTGAGGAAAGAGGTTCAGCACTGAAGAATGGTTTCTGGTCGGTCCGTGGGCTACCTGAAATAATTATTAAAAAACCTGCATTCTTTAAAACCCGTAAAATGTCATTTTTAATAGAAATTAGTGGTTTTTTCTGATTTTGAGGTGGGAAAAAGGAATGGAAATGGGATAAAATCAGAGAAAATATTAAGCTTCAGTCAAAATAATAATCCAACACAGATAAATCAGAAAATACCTATTTTTTATGACTAATAAATAGGAAAAAATAGTGAAAAATAGTTCGGGGTTTTTGCACTCAAAATATGGAAAAATAAGATTTATGTGCGTGAATGTTTGGCGAGGTTAAAGCATGAGGTCAAGCCTCAGTTTGGCCTTGTCCTTTGTGTTATAATACGTGTTTAATATTTTTTTACATACAAAAATGACACAAAACAACCATTTACCTCTATGCAACGTAGCAACACCTAAACGGTGAGGGGGGGATGAAGTTTATGTGATGATCTAATTGCTAAAAAGATACTGATTTTGATTTTCCTCTTTGTGCATAGCATTTAGGGATCATTCCATAATTAAACATAGGCGACTAGTAGCAGGGAAGTTCCCATGCTAGTCCCTAAAGCAGTGCAACACGGAAGGCTTGGTTAAAATTCATTAAAGGGTTTTTTTCCACACCTCACATGGCTGGTTTTTTTTAATCATAAATGGTTGTGCACAATCGTCATACACCTTGCATCAAGCATGTCACATGGTACCTCTTGGAATGCATTGCAATTGATTGATAAACTTTGACCAACGCTGACAGGATAGAAAACCTAAGTCGTGGGTTAGACGAGCACTTCCGTTGGGGAAAGTTTTGTGAGGAAAATCAAAATCTCCTGGGACGCTGAATTATGAAAGAGTGGAGTTTATGTGAATGTTATATGTGTTAGTGACGCATCTTTGGGCCAATCCCCGAGTTGTAGGAGAATCGCAGTGGAGCCGCGGCAATCAGCCGAGTGGTGCTTCCCTATGTGTGTATTACGAGGCATTATGCCTATATGTTATGGGATCTCCCTTTGAGGAGAAGGGAAGGTGGATGTTGGACTACATATTGGATACAAATGCAAAATCGTCATAAGCATTTAGTGCAAAGTGAGTTTTAGACGCTCATGGCCCGTGAGGAGGTGTGGTTGTAACGTGTCCACTGGGATCATCCAGGACACGTCTTAGTAGTCCATCGGAAAAGATGTCTAGAAAACTCTGCCCGGCACTCCCATGGAATGTTACGGGTTTTGCAATCTAGGTCTTCCCGTGTCTGCCCCGTAGCGGAAGTATCCTGGCCGTTCCCACTTAGGATCGACCTGAATTTGGGTTTTCTTGTTTGGTCATTAGCTAGCAGCAACTAGCGTCAGACCCGAGCGAATTACTTTACGCAGAAACGCCAAGTCCGAAGCGGATTCACGCTGCACTTGGTTCAAGGAGAATGGGGAAACGAGAGGGATGCAAGGCTCAACCTCTCTGCCATAAGGCATAGTCCCATTCCGTTCCCCTAAAACAGCGTAAATCGGGTAAGATGTAACTCTAGGTCATCGTACTCGTTATTCGTTTTGATGATGATGATCATCCCGCTGTTCTTCGAGATTTTTGAGAAAAGTTCCCGGCTAACCGGGACCACCCATCCGTGGGACGGACCCATGGTCCATCCTTCCCACTTTCCTCGGTTTGTTTTAGTTATGTAATTATCTAACACATTAATTTGACATATAACAATCAGCTTCTTTAATTAACCCTGTTAGGCACTGGTTCCTTCACGTAATTTTATCACGTGACATAGAAAAACAATATCAAACAACTTCTTTATTAGCATTTCATCATTTTATCTTTGAAATACAAGGAGTTCCGCCCGTAGGCTTGTCCATAATCTGCCCGAAGGCTATCCAGTAATCCACCAGGGATCACTATACCAAGCTTCTGCCCGTAGACTAGTATGCGGGCCTCGAGATCCAATCCCGAGTCATGTTAGCCTCTTGTGCAGGACCCGGAAGGCGAGGGATTTACGGCCAGAGCCCCCCCTGGCACCCAAGCGTCCTCCTACTCCAAGTAGAGCTCAACGGAAAGACCTCTCGCGGCGGGTTCGGTCCACGTTCCCGGCGCGGTCAACAACCCCCTTGGTTAGGGTCAGGCAGGCAGTCGGGGGTAACTGAAGCTGCCTCTCCCTTCAGGCCTTCAACCTGAAGCATTTAGATATCTTTTCATCCTTTAGTTCCTTGAGCAAACAATGCAAACAGTGATTTCTAAACTGTTACAAGCACAATCAATTCCAATGGTAGTTTAATTTGGCCAGCTGTTAAGGAGTGGATCCTTCTCTCCGAATGCACCCAGCATTCGATCTGGGATCAATTGCGACTTGGCAAGATCCCCAAGGGTTTGTTTGTTCACCCTTTTGTCCTTGGGTTAGGGCCATACCCTGTTAACCCAACTTAACCAATACCTTAGGTCTTATTAATAGTAAATCCTGGCGACCATGTCGCTTCAATTTATTGATTGGTCATTTGCTTCCAGGCAAATACCTAACTCTCCTTTTTCTTGGCAATTATTCCCCAAGAAAGGTGATGTAACAGGATGATTACTCATCCTCTTGTAAGTTTAATTTGCGCAATAACTTGCCAACCTCATTTCAAGAAATGACAAACTCTCTTGTGAACAAATCACAAGTCTATGCGATGTTGCAACTTTTTGCACATGTGTTGCATCTATTCCACGGGATCATTTCACCCATTGAATGGCATTTTCTGGTCACGGAATTATCTCCAACCGAGTAGCAGGGTTTAGGGTGTCTTCTTACCCAACCCATTCCTAATTATATTAGGCCACGGTCCTAGGAATTCCAACTCAATCGGAGTTTCATCATCTGAACGAGTGATCCCTAGGATAGAAACCTTAGATCGTTTTATGCATGAGCATCCAATTGACTCAGCATTTCGTGAATGTGGGTATGACCTTTGGGTTTGAGGGTTTTGACTTGGCAACAAGTGTAAAACTAGGTCGAATCCTTATCGTGCTAAACCCTAGTTAGCACTTGGGATATTTGTCATATCGACTGAACCATGCCCATATGAATCCCTTGTGGGTCAGGTGATTTAGACAACTCAATATACTTGTCTTGCGACAAGGATGAACCTTTCCCAGGGATAATAAACTAGAACTAAAGGAGGAAAAATAGTTACAACTACACCAATACATGTAAACATGCGATTCATTGCTTCTACGCATCACATGGTTCACAATAACCCTATCTTTCCTTGGTAAAGTAAAAATGCCTGATAATCTGGACACTAACTTTCCTAGGTCCTACTAGGACTTACATCAAATAATCATGCCTACAACCTTGTTGTCTACGCTTTAGAATCTTATGCTTTGATAAACCATGCAACCTTTCCTAAATGCGGCTCCTGATGAATGACATTTCTGCATGACGACTATGCAATACGCAACTTTCTCCTAGCCCAATGTAGTCAATGAAGCTCATACAAAAACTAAAACTAGTGTTAACTTATTCCATTTTACATGCCACTTGCAAGTCCATAGATCATTCTCGTGCTCTTCTATTTCTTTTCGAATAACATCTTATGGGTGTTAACTTTTCCTCATGAATCATTACAAGGAAGATTTATCTAAAAATGTGACATGCCATTAATCTTTCCATGCCTAGTAAAAAGGTGTACCTCAATAATTTCAACCTTGTAATGAGGTAACAGTTGTCCTAGGCTCGTCACTTTTGAATGCACAAAAGGAAACTTACTAATAAGGTCCTACAAATGCATAGACACCTTATGCTCTTTTCATTCATTCCATTGAACATACCAATGATCAATTTTCATATCTTAAGCTATTTCTAATAAATGTTCAAATAGCCAATTCATTTTCCAATTGCATTTAACTTGACTAGTTGAATTTGAACATGCATGAGTGCTTCCTAATCCATGAAGTTATCGTGATTAATTCAATACTTTTGTGTGGAATCCAAATAGATAAAACCTGGACTTGTGGACTCCGGGAAATATCCACGTAAATACTAGGAGAAGATCCTTCCGCAGGCGCGTCTTGTGACTTTTTGGGGGCCATCATGACATAATTACGAACTTCGAGGTTGCCTTTTCCCTTACGCGATCGGTGAATTTGCTCGCCCTGGTACGCAGCCTCAAGATCTTGCCCTTTTCTCCCTGGTACGTAGGAGATCCCTTTCGAAATGTGGATCCTTGAGAATACCAGCTTGCGGAATTTGGCCTTATGGAAGGCCTTGCGGGGTTGGAGCTTGGTTTGTGGAAATGGGGCTCCTATAAGATTCTTGGAAATGGGGATTTTATGAATGGAGTTTCAACAATTGAGGCCTTACGATGATGTTCGCGAAAAGGGCTCTTGCGAATGGGCCTTGCAAGAATGGAGGCTTTAGAGTTCTTCTTCTCCTTCCCTAAAATCCTAGGACCGGCCTTGTGGGTGATTGGTGGGAAGGGCCTTTATAGGCTTCCTCTCTTACTCTTCAAAATCCCGGCCCAGGGATGATTGGTGGGAAGGGGTTTTGTAGCCTCCTCTTCTTCAAAGTCTCGGGATGGACTTATTGGGTGATTGGTGAGAAGGCTCGTAGCTTTCTTCTCTTCAAAGCCCGGGCTAGGAGGCTTGTGGGTGTTGCAAAGGGGAAGGGGTTTGAAAGGAACCCATGGGGGTAATATGGACTTGTGTGGGGAAATCCATGGGAAAAGGCCTTAAAAATCGGGCTAATATGGATTTGTGGTGGATCCAATAGGAAGGCTTTATACTTATTTTCTTCAAAATCCCGAGGGTTAAAGATATTGTGGAAAGGTGTTTAAGGAACCCTCTTCTTCTCTACAAGACCTGGGGCCTAGAGGGCTTATGGGAGATTTGGTAGGAAGGCCTTATAGGCTTCCTCTTCGAAGCCCGAGGGGAAAAATTGGGCTTTTGGAGGATCTAGTGGGAAGGGGGGCTTAGAGAGCCCCTTAGAATCTTTTTAATGAAGCTTCTAAGAAGCTTATGGGGTGCGTGGAAGGGGGAGATGTTACTAATATGGAAAAGGGGGGAGATGATAATGTCGTGGGAAGAGGGAGGGTGGTACTGACGTCGAGGGGGAGATTCCCTTGTTAGGAGATGGCTGTGTTGGCTACTTTGGTGGATCTGGTGGTGGCCGTCAAGCTACAGGCGGCGGCGTATTCAACTGGCGGCTCCCTCTCCTCCTCACGCCGCAGCACAACGACTAGTCGCTCCTCTCTTCCTTCCTCTACACAGCCTCTTAGCTTCCTCCACACAAGTCAAAAATAGCAGCTTCCAGCCTCCCGCAGTCTGATGCAGCCTCTTCCTCCTTTCACCCTTCTTTCCCCCCCCCCCCCCTCCACAAAGGGGGTTCTTATAGTCCAAGGGGGGAGAGGGGACCTCCCCACGTGGCCCGTTGCATGGCTCTCTCCCGCCACCTCCTCATGCTGCCCTTACTAGCCCATCCCTTTCCCTCAGCCACACATCGGCTGGGGAAGATAAATTCAAAAATTTTGCAATAATTCCACCTTTATCCCCTTAACCTCCTCCCAAGAGGGAGTTTTCCCGCGGCTATGCAGGTTTGAATCCCCGGCCTTATTTTCCTAAGGTGGAGTGTCTCCATTTCTCGCGTGTGGTTATAGATTAGCTGCTGGCACTGGTGATAATCTTTGCACGAGTTTACGATGAGAGCGGGAGGTCGGTTTAGTAATATTCTCAAATGGGAATATTACATTCTCTCCCCCTTGGAGGAATCGAGATGTCCTCATCTCGAGATGAACTGGGGATATTGTTGGTTGAGAGTGCTTTCATCCATCCAAGTGGCATCCTCCTTGGGATAATCTTTCCACTGGACGAGGCATTCTCTCAAGGTTCTGGATCTCAGTTGACTCTCCCCAACATCTAAGATCCTGTTAGGCCGTAGCTCAAGGACTCCTTGGCTAGGCATTACAACTTGTTGGTCATCAAGTACATGGCTAGGATTAGGTACATACTTGTTCAATAGGCTGATATGGAATACATTATGAACCTTTAGGTTTTCCTAACTGTAATGAGAGTCTTGGCATAGCCAGGATGTCCTGAGAAAGGGGAATCATGAGCTTCCCACAATTCTTCTACTTAAGTGACTGGCTTGCTAGTATACATACTCTCGTCCCATAGTAGACAAGTCCACTATTGATAGAGAATTCATGATACTTAGCCTCTAGCTTTTGTTCCTGGTCCTCGATAGAGATTTTCCTTGGCATCCTTTGATAGGCTAGATCATGGCATCCTTCCTCTCTAGCTAGCTCAAGTATGGGGTTGTTCGGCATTTATACCTTTGTGGCTAGAGATCTAGCTATTGATGGATTTTGCAAGATTAGTGAATTAAGGAATGCCTTGCGATTGAGTGCATCAGCAACTACATACTCCTTTCCAGTTCGGTACTTGATCTTAAGGTCATACTCCTCCAGCACTTCAATCAACTGACATTGCCTCATGTTGAGCTTGTTCTAGGTAAAGTTCCACTTGAGACTTTTTATGATCAGTCTCTAGTGTAATCTTGTTACCGAGCAGGCAGTGTCTCCAAGCTTGACAACTAAAAAGTTCAAGATCATGGGTAGCATAATTCTTTTCATGGCTCTTCAGTTTCTTGAAGATTATGCTATAGGATGACTTTTCTACATAAGCATGCTAGTATCAGTTACTACCTCTATTCCTTACTGTGGTCTAGAAGTTTTAGGATTGGTGCTAATACCAAACTTTGCTTCAACCTATCAAAGCTAGTTTCTTCGGTAGTTGACCATGCAATGGACGTTTGCTTCTTCAATAATTCTGTCAAAGGTGCTGCAATCAAAGCATAGTTTTTGATGAAGACCCCATACCGTCTTGTCAATCCAAGAAAGCTGAGTATTTCTTTGACAGTTGTTGGTATTTGGCCATCCTAGAACATTTCCAACTTAGGCTGGCTCCACTGAGATTCCTTCTACTGATATGATGAGTCCCAGATAGCCAATTTGATGTTTGGGGAATGCACATTTCGTCATCTTAGCATACAGCTTGTATGACCTCCTTGTCTCAAGGAAAATCCGAAGTTGGGGTTCATGATCTCCTTCCTGTTTGGAATAGAGTGTCATCAAAGAAGACGAGCACGAAGTTATCAAGATATGGTCTAAAAAATATCCTGCATTAACCTACTGAATGTGTCAGGCACCTTCGTAAGCCCTAATGACATAACTAGAACTCAAGTGTCCATATCTAGTGTTGAAGGTCGTCTTTGGGATATCTTCTTCCTTGATTCTTATCTGATAGTAACCAGACCTAAGATAATCTTGGAGAAGATTTTGGCACCCTGAAGACTATCAAGAAGCTCATCTATTCTAAGAATATGATATTTGTTCTTGACTGTTGATTGATTCAACCCACTGTGATCAATATATAGTTGAAGTGTTCCATCTTTCTTTTTCTGGAACAGTACTGGTGCTTCCCATGGTGACTGTTAGGACGGATGTAGCCCTAATCTAGTAGTTGCTTGAGTTGTTCCTTCAACTCAATTGCTTTCGGTATAGACATTCTATAGGGTCTCTTTGCAATTGGCGCAGCTCCTATTACTAGCTTGATCTCATGATCTACTTCTCTTTGAAGTGGGAGTTTTGTTAACTCTTCAGAAACTACGTCCCCGTATTCCTTTAGCCAAGTGACCAAATCACTTCATAGTCAAGACAATCGTTGACTAAAAAAAAGTTTTATTTCATTCATATCAGCATAGCCCTTTCGTGGTACAATTATTTCTTGGGGCGATGGAACAAGTTGATACATTAATTCGAAGAGAATAAGATATTATTGCATTCAGCTACAGGAACTAAGTAGTAGTACGGATTGGGGTCATCGATTTTCAGGAATCGATAGTTCATTGGAAGATTAGGGTATCTTTTCCTTTGATATCCATTCTTCTCATGACGTCCCAAAACCTTGATTCGGTCGGCAAGGATTCTTTGAATCACTTCCCCGTACACATACTTATTCTGGTTAACCCTTCGACCTCCGACCTGTAGGGTCGCGTTTGCATGAGCCTCAACAAAGACGAACAGCTTTACGATCTTCAAATCCTCCATCCACTTGATTCTCTTGAAGTTAATTTGAAGGTACGCAGGTTGATAGGCAGTTATGTAATAGATCCCTGTAACACCCATCCATCTCCGTTCCACGTACACAGGCGATGGATTGTAAATGCGGTCTAGGATGTTCATCATCTCAACCCTTTGTCGATAATCCGTGGAATGCATCGCGATCATAAACATGACTCGGAACACTAAGAACTTGTTCCATGCTTCATAATTCTGCAAGACAGCATTGAAAGTAAGGAAATGTTTGGGACAGTGGCATTTGCTTTACTTCGTCTTATTAAAATTTCCTAAAAACAAGTCCTTTGTTGGTTTGCTCTGATACCAACTGTAACGTGTCCACTAGGATCATCCAGGACACGTCTTAGCAGTCCATCGGAAAAGATGTCTAGAAAACTCCGCCCGGCACTCCCATGGAATGTTACGGGTTTTGCAATCTAGGTCTTCCCGTGTCTGCCCCGTAGCAGAAGTATCCTGGCCATTCCCACTTAGGATCAACCTGAATTTGGGTTTTCTTGTTTGGTCATTAGCTAGCAGCAACTAGCGTCAGACCCGAGCGAATTACTTTACGCAGAAACGCCAAGTTCGAAGCGGATTCACGCTGCACTTGGTTCAAGGAGAATGGGGAAACGAGAGGGATGCAAGGCTCAACCTCTCTACCATAAGGCATAGTCCCATTCCGTTCCCCTAAAACAGCGTAAATCGGGTAAGATGTAACTCTAGGTCATCGTACTCGTTATTCGTTTTGATGATGATGATCATCCTGCTGTTCTTCGAGATTTTTGAGAAAAGTTCCCGGCTAACCGGGACCACCCATCCGTGGGACGGACCCATGGTCCATCCTCCGTACTTTCCTCGGTTTGTTTTAGTTATGTAATTATCTAACACATTAATTTGACATATAACAATCAGCTTCTTTAATTAACCCTGTTAGGCACTGGTTCCTTCACGTAATTTTATCACGTGACATAGAAAAACAATATCAAACAACTTCTTTATTAGCATTTCATCATTTTATCTTTGAAATACAAGGAGTTCCGCCCGTAGGCTTGTCCATAATCTGCCCGAAGGCTATCCAGTAATCCACCAGGGATCACTATACCAAGCTTCTGCCCGTAGACTAGTATGCGGGCCTCGAGATCCAATCCCGAGTCACGTTAGCCTCTTGTGCAGGACCCGGAAGGCGAGGGATTTACGGCCAGAGCCCCCCTGGCACCCAAGCGTCCTCCTGCTCCAAGTAGAGCTCAACAGAAAGACCTCTCGCGGCGGGTTCGGTCCACGTTCCCGGCGCGGTCAACAACCCCCTTGGTTAGGGTCAGGCAGGCCGTCGGGGGTAACTGAAGCTGCCTCTCCCTTCAGGCCTTCAACCTGAAGCATTTAGATATCTTTTCATCCTTTAGTTCCTTGAGCAAACAATGCAAACAGTGATTTCTAAACTGTTACAAGCACAATCAATTCCAGTGGTAGTTTAATTTGGCCAACTGTTAAGGAGTGGATCCTTCTCTCCGAATGCACCCAGCATTCGATCTGGGATCAATTGCGACTTGGCAAGATCCCCAAGGGTTTGTTTGTTCACCCTTTTGTCCTTGGGTTAGGGCCATACCCTGTTAACCCAACTTAACCAATACCTTAGGTCTTATTAATAGTAAATCCTGGCGACCATGTCGCTTCAATTTATTGATTGGTCATTTGCTTCCAGGCAAATACCTAACTCTCCTTTTTCTTGGCAATTATTCCCCAAGAAAGGTGATGTAACAGGATGATTACTCATCCTCTTGTAAGTTTAATTTGCGCAATAACTTGCCAACCTCATTTCAAGAAATGACAAACTCTCTTGTGAACAAATCACAAGTCTATGCGATGTTGCAACTTTTTGCACATGTGTTGCATCTATTCCACGGGATCATTTCACCTATTGAATGGCGTTTTCTGGTCACGGAATTATCTCCAGCCGAGTAGCATGGTTTAGGGTGTCTTCTTACCCAACCCATTCCTAATTATATTAGGCCACGGTCCTAGGAATTCCAACTCAATCGGAGTTTCATCATCTGAACGAGTGATCCCTAGGATAGAAACCTTAGATCGTTTTATGCATGAGCATCCAATTGACTCAGCATTTCGTGAATGTGGGTATGACCTTTGGGTTGGAGGGTTTTGACTTGGCAACAAGTGTAAAACTAGGTCGAATCCTTATCGCGCTAAACCCTAGTTAGCACTTGGGATATTTGTCATATCGACTGAACCATGCCCATATGAATCCCTTGTGGGTCAGGTGATTTAGACAACTTAATATACTTGTCTTGCGACAAGGATGAACCTTTCCCAGGGATAATAAACTAGAACTAAAGGAGGAAAAATAGTTACAACTACACCAATACGTGTAAACATGCGATTCATTGCTTCTACGCATCACATGGTTCACAATAACCCTATCTTTCCTTGGTAAAGTAAAAATGCCTGATAATCTGGACACTAACTTTCCTAGGTCCTACTAGGACTTACATCAAATAATCATGCCTACAACCTTGTTGTCTACGCTTTAGAATCTTATGCTTTGATAAACCATGCAACCTTTCCTAAATGCGGCTCCTGATGAATGACATTTCTGCATGACGACTATGCAATACGCAACTTTCTCCTAGCCCAATGTAGTCAATGAAGCTCATACAAAAACTAAAACTAGTGTTAACTTATTCCATTTTACATGCCACTTGCAAGTCCATAGATCATTCTTGTGCTCTTCTATTTCTTTTCGAATAACATCTTATGGGTGTTAACTTTTCCTCATGAATCATTACAAGGAAGATTTATCTAAAAATGTGACATGCCATTAATCTTTCCATGCCTAGTAAAAAGGTGTACCTCAATAATTTCAACCTTGTAATGAGGTAACAGTTGTCCTAGGCTCGTCACTTTTGAATGCACAAAAGGAAACTTACTAATAAGGTCCTACAAATGCATAGACACCTTATGCTCTTTTCATTCATTCCATTGAACATACCAATGATCAATTTTCATATCTTAATCTATTTCTAATAAATGTTCAAATAGCCAATTCATTTTCCAATTGCATTTAACTGGACTAGTTGAATTTGAACATGCATGAGTGCTTCCTAATCCATGAAGTTATCGTGATTAATTCAATACTTTTGTGTGGAATCCAAATAGATAAAACCTGGACTTGTGGACTCCGGGAAATATCCACGTAAATACTAGGAGAAGATCCTTCCGCAGGCACGTCTTGTGACTTTTTGGGGGCCATCATGACATAATTACGAACTTCGAGGTTGCCTTTTCCCTTACGCGATCGGTGAATTTGCTCGCCCTGGTACGCAGCCTCAAGATCTTGCCCTTTTCTCCCTGGTACGCAGGAGATCCCTTTCGAAATGTGGATCCTTGAGAATACCAGCTTGCGGAATTTGGCCTTATGGAAGGCCTTGCGGGGTTGGAGCTTGGTTTGTGGAAATGGGGCTCCTATAAGATTCTTGGAAATGGGGATTTTATGAATGGAGTTTCAAGAATTGAGGCCTTACGATGATGTTCGCGGAAAGGGCTCTTGCGAATGGGCCTTGCAAGAATGGAGGCTTTAGAGTTCTTCTTCTCCTTCCCTAAAATCCTAGGACCGGCCTTGTGGGTGATTGGTGGGAAGGGCCTTTATAGGCTTCCTCTCTTACTCTTCAAAATCCCGGCCCAGGGATGATTGGTGGGAAGGGGTTTTGTAGCCTCCTCTTCTTCAAAGTCTCGAGATGGACTTATTGGGTGATTGGTGAGAAGGCTCGTAGCTTTCTTCTCTTCAAAGCCCGGGCTAGGAGGCTTGTGGGTGTTGCAAAGGGGAAGGGGTTTGAAAGGAACCCAGGGGGGTAATATGGACTTGTGTGGGGAAATCCATGGGAAAAGGCCTTAAAAATCGGGCTAATATGGATTTGTGGTGGATCCAATAGGAAGGCTTTATACTTATTTTCTTCAAAATCCCGAGGGTTAAAGATATTGTGGAAAGGTGTTTAAGGAACCCTCTTCTTCTCTACAAGACCTGGGGCCTAGAGGGCTTATGGGAGATTTGGTAGGAAGGCCTTATAGGCTTCCTCTTCGAAGCCCGAGGGGAAAAATTGGGCTTTTGGAGGATCTAGTGGGAAGGGGGGCTTAGAGAGCCCCTTAGAATCTTTTTAATGAAGCTTCTAAGAAGCTTCTGGGGTGCGTGGAAGGGGGAGATGTTACTAATATGAGCACTTTCAGCAATCAACATATCTTCCATGTCCTTCATCTCAAAGCTCTTCTTGAGTTGATCTTTCAAGGAATCCAACTCATCATGAGCTTTTCTAGCAATCAACATATAATACACATAAAGGATCAAAATAATAAGGTTGCCATCACGAGCTTTCTTCTATATAAACACGTATCCATTTCATAGCGAGAACATCCCTATGAATGCATAAAAGCATTAAGCTTGTGGTACCATTCCCTAGGAGCCTACTTAAGGCCATAAAGGCTCTTTCTCAATCTATACACTAGGTGGTCTCTACAAAGTTTTGCAAAGCCCTTAGGCTAATCCATGTAAATCTCATCATGCAAGTCCCCATCAAGAGAATACATCTTGGCATCCATCTGAAAGATATCTAAGTCAAGTTGAGCAACCAAAGTGAGTACCAAGTGTAGGATAGTCATCTTTACAATAGGAGAAAATACTTCATTAAAGTCCACACCATGTTCCTATTTGAAGCCTTTAGTAACCAATCTAGCCTTGTATGCTAATTTGGGGTGTCCAGGGGTACTTTTTAGCTTATACATCCACTTATATTGCAAAGCACGCTTTCCGCTAGGCAAAGAAACCAACTCCCACCACGTATGATTTTTCTGTAGTGAGTCATACTTTGACTGTATGGTCATCTCCCAAGAGTGACTATCACCTCGATGAATGACCTCATTATAAGTTAGAGGCTTACCGACATATGTCACCACAACATAATCCATAGAGGGCTCAAACCGCGTAGGTTGTTATCTATCTCTAGTCAATCACCTCAAGGTTAGCTATGGGACATGTACATCCTATGCTGCATTAGAGACGTGGGCTATGGGGAGATCAGTGATGTTACTGCAAGCTATCTAACTAGTTGTACAATAGTACTAGTAGTATAAGGCTCCTCCTGAAATATAGCCCTCTGTACCTCAACGATAGGCTCAGGTTGCTTATGCATTTTCTCCTCTTGGAAAATAATATTATAGCTGAGGAGTAATAGCCCATCTCACTTGCATCCCCATAACCAAGAAATATACGTTTCCTAGACTTAGGATCTAGGTTATTGCACTTGTTTTTGGATACATGTCAAAAAGCCTCACAACCAAAGACATGCAAATGAGCATATGAGGAAGGTTCTCCAAACCATGCCTTCTCTACAACTTGATAGTCAAGAGTAGTACTAACACATGGGGACCAATTTATCAAGTGTATAGTAGTAGTAGCTACCTTAGTCCAAAAATGATGTGGTAAGCCTGCTTGGCTAAGCATACTACAAACTCACTCATGATTATCCTATTCATATGCTCAACCACACCACTCTAGGGTGGGGTGTATGGGGCAATCAGATGCTTAATACCTCTCTCATCACAAAATTGCTCAAAGACTTTTGAGACATGTTTATCTTCATTATCTGACCTTAGACATTTCATCCTATACCTAGACTAGTTCTCAACCAAAGAAAGCCCACACTAAAATGTAGCCAATAATTTTGATTTTTGCATAATAGGATATACCCATACCTTATGCATATGGTCATTAATGAAGGTAATGAAATACCTCATACTACTTAATGACTTGTAGGGCATGGAACCACATACTTCTGAATGAATGTGAGCCAATGGCTCCCCTATGTGTGTCATACTAGAATTTATATATATATTATGTGTGTGCCTATCATATAAATAATGATCACAAGACTCAATGCACTGATAGTCAAGGAGCAAAATATTCTAGAAATGAGTAAGCATTTTCATTCCTTTCAACAAGAACATGTGCCCAAGGAGATGATGCCAAAGAGATACATATGAAACTGCATCCACCACCAAAATATGGTCAACTAACCCAAATACAAGCAAGGGATAGAGAGTATTGTATTTAGCACCATGTGTAATGCCAAGATTTCTACAAGTAATCTTCGATGAGGAATTACCAAAAGAAACCACATAACCTGTAGCATCCAAAGTGCCAGTAGAGATAAGGTTCTTCATGAAAGCCATTACATAACATATATAATAAAGAGTAACATGCAATGTAAACCAAACTACAACTCAACATCACCAATACCAAACTATAGCTCGACATCACCAATACCAACTATGTCAAGTGCAAAAACAAGACAGATCTAGCTAGACTACGATAAGAGTAAAACCACTCTCTATGAGGTGTCACATGAAAGGAAGCCCCTGAATCTATTAGCCATCATTGAGTATACCCTGACAAATCATAAGTCAGCTGTGAGGTATCAAAGCAAGAAGTTGCAAGTATGAAATCATCATCACAATTAGTTTGCATAACATTAATCTCTTCAATCTTAACATTGGACTTGCTAACGACAATGCTGTGATAATCATTTTTGTCTTGTACTTTTCCCTTGCCCTTTTTTTTGTGCTTATTCTCATGCATTTTATGCAACTGTAGCCAAAATATGCTATGCTTTCCAACAATAAGAACAAGTAATGAGGACTTATGGCCATGGGACTTAGTGCAAGATTGTTCACATGACTGAGAGTGACATTATTAAGAGTTTCTCCCACGATGGTCATTACTACTCCTCCTATTATTTCCTCTAATTGTCAAAGCATGAGAGGTGTGTGAAGCATCAATATTCTTTTTGTTAACCACTTCAGTCAAGAGTACACCCTCTACATCCTAAAACTATAACCATCAGTAATATTTTGGCACACATAACAGTACAAAAAGTATCTCATGATTCATGTAGTGTAAGTAAGAGGAATACACTACAAGATATAGGCCTTATACCGACGTTTAAAGCGACGAAAATACAAACAACAAAATTTTCCCCTGTCATCGCAAAAAGCATCGTTACTAACGATTCCATAGAAACGTCGGTATTGGTGTTGCTATTACCGTCGCTATCAGCATCGCAAATATGTGAAGCTGATAGCGATGCCAATAGTGACGTTTTGCGATGCCCGTAGCGACACCAATAGCGATGCGAGCAGTAAAATTTGCGATGCTAATAGCGACGGTAACAGGGATAAAACAAAATTTGTGGCAGGGCAGCAATCTGTCGTGCCACATATAGCAATGTGTGCTTTATGAGAGCTATACAAAATAGTTTCTACACTACTGTGTACAAAGCGCTTGCAAACAAAAAGAATGTATACTGAAATCATAAAACTGATACATGAAATAAATACATGATTGCATAAAAAGTGATTGTTATAGTCATGACAGGATATCACTAATACATAGTACATGTCTATATAGATCGGGCAACTCAAAAATAAAGGTGTGTGAGCTCCAGTGATCCAATGGCGAGCTACGCATCCTCGTCCCCCGAAAGCTTGTCCCGCCGCAAAGGAGCATCGAACGGACTTTGCAAAAAAAGAAACAACACATCTGTCCACCATACAATAATGCATTCAAATATCTCATGGTAACTACGAATAAGAAAGATGAGTGACTTACAAGGCCGCCGCGTCTATACAATCGGTCGATCAATGCATTGCGACCGTGCTTCTCTGCATATCGAGTCTCTAGGCTAGTTGGATCGCGATTTGTAATGGAGTGCTGCAAAGAAAACAAAATGCTAACTGCTAGAAACATGATTGTCAGTACAAAGAATATTTCAAAAAAACAAACAAGAAAAACAAAAGAAAAACTTACAAAGTCCTCCAAATATGTCCTATGGCCGCCACTCCCAAGATGATGGACCACTCCGGCCTCAAGTCATGCCCTCGCCACCTCGCGCTGTTGACTCCAACGTCCTGGAGAATCTGTAGCCTCCTCCCTCAGTCGGTGCCAGTCGTCTGCATCTAACTACTCGGGCTTTGCAGCCCCACTCTTGATTGCCTTGCATGCATCGGATCATCTATGTGACATGTATGCACGCATGCAATCCATCATCCAGCCCATAGAGAATCTATCTACTGCGGCTGGCACCGAAAACTCCTCGTGTAAGGATGCTACTATGTAGTCCTTGCTCCCCTTCGGTATGTTTTTCCAATGATCCAAGACGTTGTACCGAAAAACTTGTTGGCACAACTCTCTCATGCAAGCCATCACCCTCCTCCCCTCATCATTCATGATGATGGCTCCTCTGACCTACTATCGACCAAATATCCATAACCCCTAGGAGTTTGTCTAAGATGGGTCCTCTCCCATCTGTGTCCACGCTCTTGGGCATATCCAGGAGACCCCACTGCATCCGGTGTACCGATGGGGGTAATCTCTCCCGGAGTGGCTCCCGAAGGGGTGCTACCCAAAGGGGTGCCACCTGCTGATGGCTGCGCAAAAGTCGGAGTAATTGGAGTAGACGTCCCCACAGGTGTGACAAATCGTGGAGGTGATATAGCTCCAGCTGAACGACGAGACGGAGACACCACATCCGTGTCTCCACAGCAGCACCCCCTAATCCCGATGCACTCCCTCCCTCTAGCCCAAGTCGTAAGCATCGAGATCGTCTGCTCGAAGTCGAAGTATCCGATCGCACTGAAGCAAATCTAGCAGAGCGCCCTGACGAAGAACGAGACAGCTCCTGGTCTGCCATCTCTCTGAATCTGGCGAGCTGGTCTGGAGACATGCGTGCGAAGATGTCCTGTAACTCCTCATCACTCATCCCTCGACTCATCCTGAAAATATCACCTACACAGACAAAAAATGATGTTAGAATAATCAATTTAAATCATACAAAGCACATTAATATAAATCATTTTTAAAAATCCTCACTTAAAATGCATATCTTATGTACTTTATAAGAGATTGGTCAATGAATTGAGTAAGTGGATGCTTCAAGTATGAAGTATCATATGGTCCCATGTTAATCTCCTGACACAACTCCGCATACACTGGAAAGTCGATAGACATGTCACCACAAAAGAATGAGTCCGCCTCATTCTCAAAAAATTCTTGGACTCCTGTATTTCCATCATTGTTAGCCGATGCTGGCTCCAAGATTTCGACGGCCTCCACCCCTTGCAATATCGACCCCTCTATTTTGCATATTATCTTTATCTATTCTCGGAACATCGCTTTGATCATATACTCTCGCACTTTGGGGAGTTGAAGGTATAACATACCACCATCGATGTAATATTCCCACCCGTGAATATTGACTTCCCGCACACTGCGTAAACCTTGTGCAAAGGTTATCCCACATATTGGATTTACCGGCAGTATAATGTGTAACCTGCACGTGAGAAATCGAGACCATTTGCATTGGCAAAGCAAGCCGAGGGTTCAAAACCGAAATTCCTGCGTAAACACCCTCTTGGGAGGGGAAAAATAGTTATTATTAAAGCAATTTTTTTTAAAAAAAATTCCCCAGCCAATGCACGGCTGGAGAAGAGGGAGTGTGGGGGAATGGGTCAAGGAAGAGTCGTGGGCTGCATGGGAGGGGGGGAACCCATGCAAGGGCCACGTGGTGGAGCCCTTCCCTCCCCCCCCATGCCTATATAAACACCCACTTACGTGCAGAGAAGGAGGGGCGGATACTAGTCGTGCTGAGGGAAGGAGGCTCTGATACTCGTCGCTGAGGAGAGAGGCTCTGATATTCGCCGCCTACTCATGCCAGCAGTCACCGTGCCAACGGCCAGAGGAGACAAGAGGGGCCCGAGTCGGAGGATTGAGGGGAAGGGACGCTGCCGAACGCCACCGCTTGCAGCACTGTTGTCGCTGCCATTGCAGCATGCTGGCGGCGCTGTGGCTCCACGTCGCCACAGAAGGACGACCACCCCCTCCCTAAGCGACGTCATCATTCGCCACGTTACCATCCCTCCCTCTTCCACGTGGATTCTGGTCACGGCCAGGAGTTTTTTTTTAAGAAGCTCTAAGGGGCATTCATATGCCCATTCACCCAAGCCATCTATAAGTCCCTTCTAGCCACCACGGGTTTTCAGGGAAACCCATTTTTGTGGAGAAATTCTTGCGAACGAGGGGGAAGAAGTCCCAACTTTCTTAAGACCTATTTTCGCGTGGCCACCACGGGATTTTTAGAAGGAGAAGAAGCTTGGAAAGCCTCCATTCCCATAGCTCTCTCGTAAAAGGGCCATCTCCACAATCAAAGCTCCAACCCCACAAGGTCTCCAATAAGCCTTGAAAACCGCAAGTCGGTACTCTCAAGGATCCGCACTTTGGAAGGGATCTCCGGCGTACAAGTTTGAAGCGCTCGCAACAGTTGGAGAAGACTCACCGAACGAGTAAGGGTAAAGGCAAACCGGAAGTCCGTAAGCACGCTAACGATGGCTCCCAAGAAGACGCAAGGCGCACCTGCGGGAGGTTCTTCCCCGGACTTACACGTGGATATCACCGCGGATCCACAAATCCAGGTTCCGTAAATATATTTCCACATGAAGAGATGTTTTAAATACGCTTAACTCCATAGGGAAATTCATACTACGTTATCATTAATTCATGGGTAGTGATAACAGTACATTCGATAATTATAGATAAAGGATCCGTGCATATCATGCATCTACAAAGTTATGAATGAAAAGCACTTATTCTCCCTATGAACTTAGTTGCAAACTGTCTTGTCGTGCATTTTCAAAGTGAAAGCCACATATGGCCTAGGGTAAAAGGGGAAATTGTTGAAGTGCATTGGTCATGTAGGAAAAGAGTATTTTGCATTTAGTCAATAACTCCCTTCGTTATGATTCGCGTGAGGGATTTATTAACTTCTGTTTCACGGCATGATAAAGAACCCCGATCTTATAAATGGCATGGAGGATGATGCTTGCAAATAGATTAAATCGACTCTTGCCTTATTATTGCATGAACTTCACTCACGATGTTGTTGTGTCTAAGGGTCGCACTTTACTTTCGCAAACTTCGTTTAATCATGTAACATGTAGGAATGATTGCATGGTTTATAAAAGCATGAAATGCAAATACTTAGACACAAGGTTGTAGGTGTTTCCATTGACCTAAATCCTAGTAAGCCCTATGTAGATTACTCTTCAAATTATCTTGCCTTTTGACTTTAACTAAAAGGAAGGGATAGGACTACTGCGGATCTTATGGCATGTGAAAGTAATGTATTACAGGTTTACATGTATGGTAGCATTTTGCAACTATTTTCCTACTTTAGATAAAGTATATCATCTCTAGGAAAGAATTGTCCTTGTCAAAGACAAGTAGGTCAATTTACCCAAGTCATTTGTAGTATCACGATTGCTAGGGTTTCGCATAGACGTAGCTAGCCGATTCAATAAAAACCTCAAGTACTAGTTAGGACTTGGCACGTTAGAGATATAGCCAAGTAACGTACTTGGACATCAAGTCGAAGTCCTCAAACCCAAAGGTCCTACCCACCTTCCCGAAAAATTGAGCCAATGGGACGCGCAAGCAAATAATGATCTAGGGTTTCTACCCTAAGGATCATTCGACCTAGTGCTAGAACTTGGTTTGAGTTGGAATCCCTAGGACCGAACGTTGTCGGTCTAGTGCAATTAGGATTGGGGTGAGTGAGAAGACGCCCTAAAACCCTACTTCGAGTCTAATCATAATTCTTGACCAGAAAACACCATTCAAAAGTGAAATGATCTCTTGGAATGGAGGCGACACTTGTGCAACAAGTTGCAACGTCGCATAACCTTGTGGTTCGATCACAAGAAAGTTTTGCCAATCCTTGGAATGAGGTTGGCAGGTTCTTGCGCAAGTTTAACTTGCAAGGGGATGGTTAGTCATCCTGTTACATCGCCCTCATTAGGGAAAATTTGCCAAGTTAAGGGAAGTTAGGTATTTGCTTGGACGCAGATGATTAGTCAATAAATTAAAGCGTCATGCCGCCGGGATTTACTATTAATAAAACCTAAGGCATTGGTTAAGTTGGGTTAACAGGTTATGATCCTAACCCAAGGACAATAGGAATCTTGCCAAGTTGCAATTGATTCCGGATCGAATGCTGGATGCATTCGGAGAGAAGGATTCACTCCTTAACAGTTTGCCAAATAAACAATCACTGGAATTGATTGTGCTTGTAACAGTTTAGAAAGCGCTGTTTGCATTGTTTGCTCAAGGAACTAAAGGATGAAAAGATATATAAATGCTTCAGGTTGAAGGCCTGAAGGGAGGGGCAGCTTCAGTTACCCCCGACTGCCTGCCTGACCCTAACCAAGGGGGTTGTTGACCGTGCCGGGAACGTGGACCGAACCCGCCACGAGAGGTCTTTCCGTTAAGCTCTACTTGGAGCAGGAGGACGCTTGGGTGCCAGGGGGGGCTCTGGCCGTAAATCCCTCGCCTTCCGGGTCCTGCACAAGAGACTAACGTGACTCGGGATTGGATCTCGAGGCCCGCATACTAGTCTACGGGCAGAAGCTTGGAATAGTGATCCCTAGCGGATTACTGGATAAGCCTTCGGGCGGATTATAGATAGGCCTACGGGCGGAACTCCTTGTATTTCAAAGATAAATAATGATATGATAATAAAGAAGTTGTTTGATATTGTTTTTCTATGTCACGTGATAAGATTACGTGAAGGAACCAGTGCTTAACGGGATTAATCAATGGAGCTGTTTGTTATATGTCAAATTAATGTGTTAGGTAATTACATAACTAAAACAACCGAGGAAAGTGCGGAGGATGGGCCATGGGTCCGTCCTATGGATGGGTGGTCCCGGTTATCCAGGAACTTTTCTCAAAAATCTTGAAAAACAACAGGATGATCATCGTCATCAAAGCGAATAACGAGAACGATGACCTAGAGGTACCTCTTACCCAATTTACGCTGTTTTAGGGAAACGGAATGGGACTATGCCTTATGGCAGAGAGGTTGAGCCTTGCATCCCTCTTGTTTCCCATTCTCCTTGAACCAAGTACAGCGTGAATCTGCTTCGGACCTGGCGCCTCTGCGTAAAGTAGTTCGCTCGGGTCTAACGCTAGTTGCTGCTAGCTAATGACCAAACAGGAAAACCCAAATTCAGGTCGATCCTAAGTGGGAACGGCCAGGATACTTCCGCTACGTGGCAGACGCGGGAAGACCTGGATCGCAAGTCCCGTAACATGCCATGGGAGTGCCGGGCGGAGCTTTCTAGACATCCTTTCCGATGGACTGCTAAGACGTGTCCGGGATGATTCTAGGGGACACGTTACAGTTGGTATCAGAGCCGACCAACAACGAAATGGTTTTCGTGAGATCTCAATAAAATGAAGTAAAGAAATTGTTGTTGTCCAAACATTTCCTCATCTTCAATACTATCTTGCAGAACTATGAAGCATGGCACAAGTTTTTGGTGTTCCGGATCATGTTTATAACTGCAATGCATTCTCCGCATTATAGGCAGAGAGTTGAAATGATGAACATCCTGGAGCAGCTTTATAATCCATCACCTTTATATATAGAACGAAGATGGACTGGGTCTTCAGGAATCTACTACATAGCTGCCCACCGGTTCGCATATCTACAAACCAACCTAAAGAGGATCAAGTGGTTGGAAGATTTGAAAATCGTGAAGCTGTTCATTTTTGTGGAAGCTCACGTAAATTCGACTCTGCATATTCAAGGTCGGAGGGTTGAATTGAACTCATATGTATATGAGGAAGTAACCCGTGTAATCCCAGCCGACAGGATTAAGGTGTTGGGCCGCCATGGGAAATATGGATTCCAGCGGAAAGGATATCCTGAACTTCCAATGAAGTATCGATTCCTGAAGATCCATGACCCAAAACCCTACTATTACACAGTTCCTGTAGACAAATCCAATACAATGTTGTTCTCCCCAAACTAAATGTAATGATTGGATTATCATCACACGAGATGTTGTATAAGGCTACGCCCATGTAAATATAAATAAGGACTTCCTTTATCAATATCCGATTGTGCATCAGGGTTGTTACGAAAAGTTAAGTAGCTTCATGATTTACGAGATAGCTGAACTAAAGATAAGCTAATGTCAATTATCATACAATAATGTTAAGAAAACTTTTACTCAGGCACAACCCCAGGTACAGGTTCCAAATTCGCCCCCTACATCAAGTACCGCTGTGATCCAGGAGAAGAAGTTCCTCCTCAAGCAGATAAAGCCACCCAAGTTTGACGGGAAAGGTAGATTCGTCCAGTCTGATGCTGAAATTTGGATTGAATCTATGGAGGATTACTTCGAAGCAGCTGGTACTGCTCCCACCAATCAGGCCATGCTCGCCAAATTAAAACTCACCGGTGAAGCTAGATTATGGTGGAAACAATGGTGCAGGGATCAAGGGACTTCAGAGGGGTCCGTTACCTGGGAGAAGTTAAAGCAGGCCGTGCAGGGGAGATATTTGCCACCTGCATATCGTACACAGAAAATGAATGAGTTCTATGAGCTAAAACAGTTAGGACTCACCCTTGACGCATACTACTCTAAATTTGTCTCACTCTTAAAGTATGCGCCACAAATGGACACGACACAGCAGGTGTCCAAATTTTGCGCGGGCTTAAATCCACCTGTAAATACTCGTCTCGAATCTATGCGACCATCAGATCTTCAGGATGCACTCATTCGAGCGGCACCTATAATTCAGGAAGTCCAAGCTAAACCAAGGGGTATTAAGAATTGGTCTTATAGCGACCCGAATAGAGGAGCATTCAGACCCCAAGTTAAGAGGGTTCAAGGCTACAATCAGGGACAAAGGAAGAAAGCAAGGACAAATAACGTCAATAACTTTGTTCCTACTCACAGTAATGGCCGAAACCTCCGATGTTTCCACTGCAACGAACTCGGTCACTTCAAAAGGCAATGTCCCAAGCTCAGCGACGGTCACCGTCAAGGTGCGGGCCGCGGTCAAGGAGCCGCCACCCGCGGAAGAGGGAGAACTGCCTGCATTACCAATAGGCAAAGAGGTGAAGCAGAAGAAGAGGAAGATCCGACTATGGAAGCAGAGTTCGAAAGAGCGACAGTCCATGCCGCTTTACACAAGAAGGGGCCGAATCGCCAGTTCTCGGTGATTCAAACACCGTCAGACTATCAAGGTAAAGGTTTCAAAACCTTGATTGATTGTGGCAGTACACATTCCGTTATCTCACCAGCGTGTGCTAAAAGATTAGGAATAGCCACAGTAGAAGCTCCTACCCTACTTGTGGAATTGGCAAACGGTCGTGAGGTAACTTGTACCAGGCAAACTGCTAAGGAGGAGTTCTATCTGGGAGGAAAGAAAACCTCAGTCAAATTCAGAGTCATGAATTTAGGTATCCATGAGTGTCTACTCGGGATGGATTGGCTTAAGCCTAATGACGCTCACATCCACTGTGGAAAGGGTCAAGTTTCCTTTCGAAACTCTGAAAGAGAGTTTGTTACAACTCAAGGTGAGGCAGGAGTGCCAAGAATCCAGTTAGCCAAAGTATCGCGGATCATAAAAGGGGTTAGAAAAGGATTACGTGTTTACCTGATCAAACTCAACAAATTAGATCAAAGGCAAGAGTTTCATGAGGAACCCTCTTGGCTAAAGGAATACGCTGACGTATTCCCTGAGGAATTAACTGAACTTCCACCTCCAAGAGAAGTTGATCATGAAATAAGGCTAATGCGTGGAGCTGCGCCAATTGCAAAGAGACCTTATAGAATGTCCATACCAGAAGCTATTGAGTTGAAGGAACAACTCAAGCAACTGTTAGATCAGGGTTACATCCGGCCTAGCAACTCACCATGGGGTGCTCCAGTACTATTCCAGAAAAAGAAAGATGGGACACTTCGACTATGTATTGATTACCGTGGGTTGAATCAATCAACAGTCAAGAATAAGTATCCTATTCCTAGAATAGATGAGCTTCTTGATTGCCTTCAAGGTGCAAAGATCTTCTCCAAAATTGATCTCAAGTCAGGTTACTATCAAATCAGGATCAAGGATGAAGATATTCCAAAAACGGCCTTCAATACAAGATATGGGCACTTTGAATTCTTGGTTATGTCATTCGGGCTTACAAATGCACCTGCCACCTTCAATAGATTAATGCAGGATATTTTTAGACCATATCTTGATGACTTCGTGCTTGTCTTCTTCGATGACACTTTAGTTTATTCTAAACAGGAAGAAGATCATGAACCTCAACTTCGGATTGTCCTTGAAACAATGAGGTCTCATAAGCTGTATGCAAAAATGAAGAAGTGTGCATTCTTCAAACGTCAGATTGAATATCTAGGATTCATACTATCATCAGAAGGGATATCAGTAGACCCAGCCAAAGTCAGAGATGTGCTTGAATGGCCAACACCAGTATCTGTCAAAGAAATACGCAGTTTTCTTGGCTTGACAGGATGGTATAGGGTCTTTATCAAAAACTATGCTTTGATTGCAGCACCTCTTACCGACTTACTAAAGAAGCAGACTTCTATTACATGGTCAACTCCCGAGCAAAATAGCTTCGACCAATTGAAGCAATGTTTGGTATCAGCACCTATTCTAAAACTTCCTGACCTCAATAAGGAGTTCGAGGTAGTAACTGATGCCAGCATTCTTGCCTTGGGGTGTGTACTTATGCAGGAAGGTCATCCAGTAGCATATTCCTCAAGGAAATTAAAGAGTCATGAAAAGAATTATGCCACGCATGATCTAGAATTATTAGCTGTCATCCATGCTCTAAAGCTTTGGAGACACTACCTGTTGGGTAACAAGTTTACTCTAGTAACCGATCATAAGAGTCTCAAATGGATTTTTACCCAGAACGAGCTCAACATGAGGCAACGTCGATGGATTGAAGTATTGGAGGAGTATGATTTTGAAATCAAGTATCGACTAGGGAAAGAGAATGTAGTTGCCGATGCACTTAGTCGCAAGGCATTCCTAAATTCCCTAATCTTGCAGAACCCATCAACGGCCAGATCTCTGGCTACAAAGGTATCTATGCCAAGCAACCCTATACTCGAACTAGCTAGAGAGGAAGCATGCCATGATTTGGCCTACCAAATCATGATAAAAGAAATATCTACCAAGGAGTAGAATCTGAAGTCACAAGCTAAGTATCGGGAATTTTCCATTGATAATGGACTTGTCTACTACAGAACAAGGCTATGTATACCAACAAGCCAGTCACTTAAGCAGAAGATATTATGGGAAGCTCACGATTCCCCTTTCGCAGGACATCCTGGCTATGCAAAAACTCTTAATGCAGTTAGGATGAGCTACCATTGGGAGAGGCTCAAAGGTGACGTTCTCAAATATGTCACTGAATGTTTGTCTTGCCAACGTATCAAGGCTAAACATGTCATGATGCCAGGAAAATTGCAACCACTTGACATTCCCCAAATGAAATGGGAATTCATCAGTATGGATTTTGTGGTGGGCTTACCCCAAGTCCAAGGAGGATATAACTCCATTATGGTTGTAGTTGACATGCTTACTAAGGTTGCACACCTGATTCCAGTAAAGACAAACTATAAAGCCTCCGACATTGCAAGAGTGTTTATCAAGGAGATATTCAAGCTACATGGGTTACCTAGAAGAATCATTAGCGATCGAGATTCTCTCTTCACTTCACACTTCTGGAGAGCTATCTTTGAAGCTATTGGAACTCAACTCTGTTTTAGCACCGCCTACCATCCCCAAACGGATTGACAAACAGAGCGAGTAAATCAAATCATTGAGGATATGCTTAGGGCATACTGCTGTCGGGAGCCGAAGAGGTGGATTCAGTACTTGCCGTTAGTAGAATTTGCCTACAATGCTTCTTACCAGCAGAGCATTCAAATGACCCCTTTCCAGGCATTGTATGGTCATGATTGTCGAAGTCCCCTAAACTTTTCTGATCCAACCCTAAGAGTTGAGGCTTTAAGACAAATGTTGGAAGACATGGATGACCAAATAAGGTCAATAAGACAAGATATACAAGCGGCCAAAGATAGACAAAAGGCATATGCGGATTTGAAACGCCAAGAGAGGATCTTCGGAGAAGGAGACATGGTCTTCATTTGTGTACGCCCTAAAAGGAGTTCTCTATCTCTAGGAGAATGCAAGAAGCTAAGTCCAAGGTATTGTGGGCCGTATAAAATCCTCAAATGCCTGGGACCCAATGCTTATAAATTGCAACTTCCGGATAACCTAAAAGTTCACAATGTATTCCATATTAGTCTCTTAAAAAAATATGTGCCCAACCCTAATCATGTACTCGATGACCAACAAATTGTAATGCCTAGTCAAGGAGTCCTTGAACTAAGACCGGAAAAGATTTTAGATGTCAGGGAGAGACAGTTAAGATCTAGAACCTTGAAGGAATGCCTCGTCCAGTGGAAAGATTATCCCGAAGAGGATGCTACCTGGATGGATGAAAGCTCTCTCAATCATCAATATCCCCACTTTATCTCGAGATGAGGACATCTCGATTCTTCTAAGGGGGAGAGAATGTAATATTCCCACCCGTGAATATTGACTTCCCGCACACTGCGTAAACCTTGTGCAAAGGTTATCCCACATATTGGATTTACCGGTAGTATAATGTGTAACCTGCACGTGAGAAATCGAGACCATTCGCATTGGCAAAGCAAGCCGAGGGTTCAAAACCGAAATTCCCGCGTAAACACCCTCTTGGGAGGGGCAAAATAGTTATTATTAAAGCAATTTTTTTTAAAAAAAATTCCCCAGCCAATGCACGGCTGGAGAAGAGGGAGTGTGGGGGAATGGGTCAAGGAAGAGTCGTGGGCTGCATGGGAGGGGGGGAACCCATGCAAGGGCCACGTGGTGGAGCCCTTCCCTCCCCCCCCCCCCATGCCTATATAAACACCCACTTACGTGCAGAGAAGGAGGGGCGGATACTAGTCGTGCTGAGGGAAGGAGGCTCTGATACTCGTCGCTGAGGAGAGAGGCTCTGATATTCGCCGCCTACTCATGCCAGCAGTCACCGTGCCAACGGCCAGAGGAGACAAGAGGGGCCCGAGTCGGAGGATTGAGGGGAAGGGACGCTGCCGAACGCCACCGCTTGCAGCACTGCTGTCGCTGCCATTGCAGCATGCTGGCGGCGCTGTGGCTCCACGTCGCCACAGAAGGACGACCACCCCCTCCCTAAGCGACGTCATCATTCGCCACGTTACCATCCCTCCCTCTTCCACGTGGATTCTGGTCACGGCCAGGAGTTTTTTTTTAAGAAGCTCTAAGGGGCATTCATATGCCCATTCACCCAAGCCATCTATAAGTCCCTTCTAGCCACCACGGGTTTTCAGGGAAACCCATTTTTGTGGAGAAATTCTTGCGAACGAGGGGGAAGAAGTCCCAACTTTCTTAAGACCTATTTTCGCGTGGCCACCACGGGATTTTTAGAAGGAGAAGAAGCTTGGAAAGCCTCCATTCCCATAGCTCTCTCGTAAAAGGGCCATCTCCACAATCAAAGCTCCAACCCCACAAGGTCTCCAATAAGCCTTGAAAACCGCAAGTCGGTACTCTCAAGGATCCGCACTTTGGAAGGGATCTCCGGCGTACAAGTTTGAAGCGCTCGCAACAGTTGGAGAAGACTCACCGAACGAGTAAGGGTAAAGGCAAACCGGAAGTCCGTAAGCACGCTAACGATGGCTCCCAAGAAGACGCAAGGCGCACCTGCGGGAGGTTCTTCCCCGGACTTACACGTGGATATCACCGCGGATCCACAAATCCAGGTTCCGTAAATATATTTCCACATGAAGAGATGTTTTAAATACGCTTAACTCCATAGGGAAATTCATACTACGTTATCATTAATTCATGGGTAGTGATAACAGTACATTCGATAATTATAGATAAAGGATCCGTGCATATCATGCATCTACAAAGTTATGAATGAAAAGCACTTATTCTCCCTATGAACTTAGTTGCAAACTGTCTTGTCGTGCATTTTCAAAGTGAAAGCCACATATGGCCTAGGGTAAAAGGGGAAATTGTTGAAGTGCATTGGTCATGTAGGAAAAGAGTATTTTGCATTTAGTCAATAACTCCCTTCGTTATGATTCGCGTGAGGGATTTATTAACTTCTGTTTCACGGCATGATAAAGAACCCCGATCTTATAAATGGCATGGAGGATGATGCTTGCAAATAGATTAAATCGACTCTTGCCTTATTATTGCATGAACTTCACTCACGATGTTGTTGTGTCTAAGGGTCGCACTTTACTTTCGCAAACTTCGTTTAATCATGTAACATGTAGGAATGATTGCATGGTTTATAAAAGCATGAAATGCAAATACTTAGACACAAGGTTGTAGGTGTTTCCATTGACCTAAATCCTAGTAAGCCCTATGTAGATTACTCTTCAAATTATCTTGCCTTTTGACTTTAACTAAAAGGAAGGGATAGGACTACTGCGGATCTTATGGCATGTGAAAGTAATGTATTACAGGTTTACATGTATGGTAGCATTTTGCAACTATTTTCCTACTTTAGATAAAGTATATCATCTCTAGGAAAGAATTGTCCTTGTCAAAGACAAGTAGGTCAATTTACCCAAGTCATTTGTAGTATCACGATTGCTAGGGTTTCGCATAGACGTAGCTAGCCGATTCAATAAAAACCTCAAGTACTAGTTAGGACTTGGCACGTTAGAGATATAGCCAAGTAACGTACTTGGACATCAAGTCGAAGTCCTCAAACCCAAAGGTCCTACCCACCTTCCCGGAAAATTGAGCCAATGGGACGCGCAAGCAAATAATGATCTAGGGTTTCTACCCTAAGGATCATTCGACCTAGTGCTAGAACTTGGTTTGAGTTGGAATCCCTAGGACCGAACGTTGTCGGTCTAGTGCAATTAGGATTGGGGTGAGTGAGAAGACACCCTAAAACCCTACTTCAAGTCTAATCATAATTCTTGACCAGAAAACACCATTCAAAAGTGAAATGATCTCTTGGAATGGAGGCGACACTTGTGCAACAAGTTGCAACGTCGCATAACCTTGTGGTTCGATCACAAGAAAGTTTTGCCAATCCTTGGAATGAGGTTGGCAGGTTCTTGCGCAAGTTTAACTTGCAAGGGGATGGTTAGTCATCCTGTTACATCGCCCTCATTAGGGAAAATTTGCCAAGTTAAGGGAAGTTAGGTATTTGCTTGGACGCAGATGATTAGTCAATAAATTAAAGCATCATGCCGCCGGGATTTACTATTAATAAAACCTAAGGCATTGGTTAAGTTGGGTTAACAGGTTATGATCCTAACCCAAGGACAATAGGAATCTTGCCAAGTTGCAATTGATTCCGGATCGAATGCTGGATGCATTCGGAGAGAAGGATTCACTCCTTAACAGTTTGCCAAGTAAACAATCACTGGAATTGATTGTGCTTGTAACAGTTTAGAAAGCGCTGTTTGCATTGTTTGCTCAAGGAACTAAAGGATGAAAAGATATATAAATGCTTCAGGTTGAAGGCCTGAAGGGAGGGGCAGCTTCAGTTACCCCCGACTGCTTGCCTGACCCTAACCAAGGGGGTTGTTGACCGTGCCGGGAACGTGGACCGAACCCGCCACGAGAGGTCTTTCCGTTGAGCTCTACTTGGAGCAGGAGGACGCTTGGGTGCTAGGGGGGCTCTGGCCGTAAATCCCTCGCCTTCCGGGTCCTGCACAAGAGACTAACGTGACTCCGGATTGGATCTCGAGGCCCGCATACTAGTCTACGGGCAGAAGCTTGGAATAGTGATCCCTAGCGGATTACTGGATAAGCCTTCGGGCGGATTATAGATAGGCCTACGGGCAGAACTCCTTGTATTTCAAAGATAAATGATGATATGATAATAAAGAAGTTGTTTGATATTGTTTTTCTATGTCACGTGATAAGATTACGTGAAGGAACCAGTGCTTAACGGGATTAATCAATGGAGCTGTTTGTTATATGTCAAATTAATGTGTTAGGTAATTACATAACTAAAACAACCGAGGAAAGTGCGGAGGATGGGCCATGGGTCGGTCCTATGGATGGGTGGTCCCGGTTAACCGGGAACTTTTCTCAAAAATCTTGAAAAACAACAGGATGATCATCGTCATCAAAGCGAATAACGAGAACGATGACCTAGAGGTACCTCTTACCCAATTTACGCTGTTTTAGGGGAATGGAATGGGACTATGCCTTATGGCAGAGAGGTTGAGCCTTGCATCCCTCTCGTTTCCCATTCTCCTTGAACCAAGTACAGCGTGAATCCGCTTCGGACCTGGCGCCTCTGCGTAAAGTAGTTCGCTCGGGTCTGACGCTAGTTGCTGCTAGCTAATGACCAAACAGGAAAACCCAAATTCAGGTCGATCCTAAGTGGGAACGGCCAGGATACTTCCGCTACGTGGCAGACGCGGGAAGACCTGGATCGCAAGTCCCGTAACATTCCATGGGAGTGCCGGGCGGAGCTTTCTAGACATCCTTTCCGATGGACTGCTAAGACGTGTCCGGGATGATTCTAGGGGACACGTTACAATCGAGGTTGTCGGGGGTTTGGATAGAAGATTACATGTTCACAAACACGTACAAGAGAGTTCAAACCATTGTGACATAAACCATGTCGTAATACAATTAGCAAGCAAATGACTCCATGCACCTATTCACAATGGGCCGGCAACATAAAGGTGTCGCGCAAATTCATCCATTTTTTTTCGGAATCTATTTCAAGAAATCCAGAAGGACCTCGTCGAACTGTTGCTCCAACTCCTCCAAGTACCACTTTGAACCACTGCACATCGAATAGTATCATGGAGAAGCTATGGTAATCCACCGTAATAATACTTTGCAAGTTCCCAAAATACTCCATCTCATCCACAACCATGTTTGGATGCGTTGCTCATCGCCGGCTCTCTTGCTCAAACCTTGCCATGACACCACAGTCCATTGTGGAGCGCATTTTGTTAATACGCTCCACGCAAAAATGCTGTCTGTGTGACCACACTGCACTATATATATTATATTGTACATTGAAACACTCAAATTAGATGTCGCATATAAAATTTAGATACGACAGATTCTAAACCCCTCATCACCTTTGGACTACATCCCCTCGAGAATTCCCACTCCTCCATTGAGACCTCTGTCCCTTCACGAGATGCTGTGGTCAAGCCTCCATGCAACCATCGCGTTGACATAAACCACGGCATCTCCTCCATGCCTTCGAGATATCGAATCGATTGATGATGTGTACTACATCGGAATTCAGCTCGTGCTTCCTCTCGATCTTGCCTTGTAATCTGGTACTTGGTGAGCCACGTCTCCATGGAGGCATGGTGCAACATACAAAAGCGATTCACCTTCTCTTCCATTGAGGCATCCATTCTTTTTTCTACCCCATTTCCAACCACCACATCTCCAGTCAGTCTATCATCGTCCTTCAACGACCATAGCATTTCATTGTCTGGTTCCACTGTTGGTAGCCATTGTGAAATATGCACTAGCACCTCAGACACCAACCAACCTTCGGCCATGCTACCTTCTGGCCGAGCTCATTGTCGCGCAAAGCCTTTCAGGGTTTTCATGAAGCGCTCCAGGAAGAACATCCATCGCGTATGGACAGGTCCAGCAATCTCCACTTCATCCACAAGATGCACAAGAAGGTGGATTTATATCGTGAGCATGCTAGTGGGCAGGTATTTCTCAAAGAGACAAACCGTCTCCACTACTCCCTGCCTCGCAGATTCAATAGAGTATGTCTTAATCTCTTTCTGTGAGATCCATTGCACCAAAGTCGACAACTTGTAAATGGCCCCACGAATTTCTGGAGTAAGGCATCCTGCGATCGCGATCGGTAGTACAAACTGTCAAAAATGAGAAAGCATTATGAATAATTGCCACATTCCAAATATCAAAATGCCCATGCTAATTACAATCTATTCGTAGCACAAACCTGACATATCTTATGCCAATCATGGGATTTTAGCCCCGATAATTGGTCGTCTTTAGAAAATGCAGACCTGAGAGAACGTATCATACCCGTCGGAGTGCAGATAGACTTGATTACTTGCTTCACAATGTGCTCTTCTTTAGTCGACAAAACCCAAGGAGCACGAGGAATATGCACGCGACCATCAGCACTCGACTGCGGCCAAAGCGCCTCCATCTTACCTATCTCCTTCAAATCCATTCGTGCCCCTATAGTCTCTCTTTCCTGTGATGTGGTCCCATAGCAAGCTGTCCACATTCTTGAAAATATGCATGGGATCCAACAAGTGGTTGACTTGTAAGTGGGTCCAATATGGCAACTCGTAGAAAACTAAGAACCGCCGCATTCCATTTGGATGTGATTCCGCGTGGACCATTTTCAGCTCGTACCAGCTTGCAGCATTCATACGTGTTGGAGGTCGTCCAAGAAAACCTTCCCTGAGTTCATGATCCTCGGGCAAGAAAGCACCGTGTCCTTGATATACCATCTTCTTCATGGTTCATGACCTTAGAGAGTCTAACTGTGGCCCGCACAATGGACGTGCATGATAACCTGAGGTAACCAGACCTGTTCCAATACCACGACCTAGTGAATACTTGATTGAATGAGATAAAATATAGATATTACCAGCGAGAACGGAGGCCATCTCACCTGAGCACTCTCCCAATCCCGGAAATTCATGCATCGTCCACATGAGAATGGCTCGAATATTGGCTGACCACTGACCATCGCACCTGCTCATATCTTGCACAGTGATCCCCTCCTCCCACAAAATCTTAAGCTCCTCATCGACTAATGGACAAAGATACACGTCCATATTTTTTACTTTGTAGCGGCCTGGGACGAGCAAGCTAAGGATGAGATGTCCTTTCTTCGTAGAAAGCCATGGAGGGATGTTGTGGTTGACAAGGACTATAGGCCACACACTGTAAGAGGTTGAGCACAGACCGAATGGGTTCACGCCATCCATTGCGAGATCAAGCCGAAGATTCCTTGGCTCTCGCGCAAAGCCTGGGAAGGTAGAGTCAATGTGGCTCCATGCGCGTGAATCTACTGACATTCGTTGAACTCCATCCGTGGACCTATTCTGCGCATGCCACGTTGTCAAGCTCACCATGCCGAACGTACGAAACATGTGGTTTATGCAGGGGATGAGCGGAAAGTGTCTGAGAACTTTTTGAGGGATGGTTTGCCCTTGCAAGTCCTGTCGATACCTGTGAGCACCACACTTTGGACATGTCTCCATAGTCTTGTATTCTCCTCAAAACAGTATGCAATTGTTGATACATGCATGGATGTTATTGTAGTCCATGCCAAGCTTCTGTAAAACATGTCATGCATCATCACGAGACTCAGGCATGGTATTTGTAGGTGGTAATATATGATATTTCAATAACCTAAAAAAAATCATAAAACACCTTGAAAAAGCACAAATGTTTGTAATAATAGTGTCAAAAAAAAAAATCAATAAAGCCTATGTACAAGGTACCTGAACAACTCGATCACACTCGTATCCCTCCACCCGTATTTTGCTTGCACACTTAAGAGTGCAAGCAATGTCTTCAACCGAGATACTCGGCACCCATCATATAATGTTATGGATGCTTCCTCTCTAAGTGGATCAGAAGTCTCAAGATCCATGGGAATCAATGCATCGATCATTGCCTCCATCTCAGGCTCCAAGATTGTAGGTAGGTCTAGAAGGTTGTTTGTCTCCTCTGGCATTGACAGTATAGATTGGCCTTATGAGTGGTGGATTGGCTCCTGCACTCCATCCATTGCACGCCCACGAACTCTTCTAATTGTCCGCAAAGGGTGCACTCCCCCTTGGGACGAGATATCACCTCCCTGGATAGAAAATTTGCCAGCAAGACCCAATCTTATTGTATATGGTATTCAATTAGCTTGCGAGTACAATGCATGATTGATATTAACTTCAAATTACCATTTGCTAAAAATCCGCAATCCCCTGATCAATGATCTCATATTGAAACTTGCCAAATCGTCGTACGTGTTCTATAGACAATCGGCTTTTTTGTCTAATTGCCAACTTGCATTGAGAGCAAGGACATGGGCACGCTGATTAAGATACGCCTCACGATCTTGAACAACAAGACCTTAGTTTTCCATCTTGTCTACGTTACAACAAACAATTTAATGACTTGTAATACAATTTAGAAAAATGAGGCTCAAATGGATAGCTTTATGGAGATGTATGTCAAGTTGCAAGTTGACCATAAGCTCTTGCTTGAGAGGTTTTAGCCTCTGCAAGAGGTTGAGAAGCAAATTTTGAAAAACATTGAGGTTGATATTGATGCATCCATGGTGTTGAAATCTAAACTTCAAGATATAAGAAATGCTTTACTGATTGATGTAAAAAATGCATGGGACATAGTAGTTGAGAGATTTATTGATGTTATATCTCGGCCATATACCATGCTCAAGGATTTGTTTGTCCCGGTAGATAGTTATTCATTATTGTAGAAAAAAAAGGCATTGGTTCATAAGGTTCATGAGTTGAAGACTGAATGTTTGGACTTGACTAAAAGATTGGATAATGCCTTAGATGCTAAAAGGAAAAGTGATGAATATGTTACTTCATCATTGCAACAAAAAGATTGGTGACAAGGATGCTATGATTAATGAAGTTCTTCACGAGGTGAATATAGAGTTGAAGGGGATGGAACACGATTCTTCTTTGGGATTTAGTGGTGATCAGTCAATTATTGAGGTGTCTTCTTATATGGCCATTATAACTTATATACCTAGCTACGGTCTCTAGGTTATGTACTTTGAGTATCTTAGAGGGGCTCTACTAGGATTACTTATACAACTGTTGTTAACCCCAACACGAAGAAAGCAAAAGAAAGTGGAAAAGACATAGGGCAAAGGTAGAAAAAAGGTAGCCCGACTGAAGAAAGAAGAGGAAAAAAGACCAAAAGCGCAAGGGCAACCTTAAAAGTCCAAGGCAAATGCAAAAGGGAAAAGGTGCATTTTAAAATAAAAAGGCGCACCCTGAAATCTTGTAAAAGAGCGCCGGGCTCTCACCTGTGCAATTTGTAAATGTAGACAGGCGGTGGAAAGGAAGCTAGGAAGATAGAAGGACAATGAGAAAAGGGGCCTAGGCTAATGGCCGGCCATGTAAAAAATGGGGATGACCGCCCATGGAAATTAGGGCATGTATATAAAGTTGAAAAGTGAATGAGAAGCTCATTCTTGTGTGTGACAAAAGCTTCTTCTTCTTCTTCTCTTGTTTCTTGCCTTCTTTCTTGTGCTTGAGAGAGGGATTGAGAGAGTGTGAGGGAGTGAGGGAGTGATTGTGTGAGAGTGAGGGATCTTGGAGAAGAAGCTCTCCATCTTCTCTCTTCATCTTCTCCTCCTCTCTTCTCTTATCTTATCTCGCGCATGGCTACGGAGGATGAAGCTCATGGGAGAGGGATTGAGGTTGCTTGAGCTTGCCTCAAGGATCGCGGAGCTACTGGTGTGCAAGAGAGAGGAGGATACTCGATCGAGCATCAAGGTAAGCTCACTACACCCGTAAGGTAGGCATTGCGCGTCGGCTATGTGAGAGGTAGCCATGGCTGCTCGGTTCGAAACACTTAAGCAATAAGTGGTCCGTAGGTCTCAGGGTAGAGCTTGAAGCTCCCCTACATTTTGGTTCCGTTGCTGGGACAGACGGAATCGATCCTTGAGCACCGCGCACATCAGATCGAGCATGGCCGTAGGGTTTGCAGCCTGAACCAGTGCTCGATATAACTAGGAGATTTAGGAGGTTTTAATCCGTGGAACAGGTAAGTATTTGGGTTTGTTGGAAGCATTAGATTAGGACTAGTGTTTTGCATTTCTGTTTTTCATATTGCTTGCACTAGATTATGGTTAGATTAGGGTAAGAAAAGAGAAAACAGGGGTTCTGGTTGCTGCTGGAAACAGGAAAACAAGGGCCCATATTCAAGTTTTTTGGTGAAACAGGGACAGGGAACTAGCTGTAAGGTTTTGCAGTGCTAGGAAAGGACCTTAAGAGGCTTGGGAGGCCAGGACAGACCTCACTTCTTTAGTTGGCCTTGTGAGAGAGAGAGAGAGAGAGAGAGAGAGAGAGAGAGAGAGAGAGTCTCTGGTTCACATGACGAGGAAATGCGACCCCGATTCTAGGCACATTCGATTCGTGCTGCTTCAGGTGAGTCCGGTGTGTTCCATTGGCACTCTAATCGGTTATGGGAAGTTTGTGGTGATTGAGTGCAGCAGGCATTAGGAAGGATTCAAACGTGCTGGAATCGCACCCACCGCCGACGCAGTCAGACCAACTTGTAGTGGTTCGATCCCCAGAATCGTACCACCCAAGTTCTGGAGTCAGACCAGGATCGGACCGTCCGACTGAGAGAGAGTCGGACGAGACTGGTGCGATTACCAGAATCGGACCAACCCGATCGGACATGCCACATGGCACTCGGACTGCCCATTAGAATCGGACCATCGTAGTCGGACCATTGGGGCTGGACTCAGACCGGGACCACTTCAAAAGTAGGACCATCCTCTTGGTCCAATTCCCAGAATCGGACCAACCCCGTTCGACTGTTAGAGTCGGACCAGACTGGTCCGATTGCCAGAATCGGACCGTCTGACTCCCCAGAGTCGGAACAACCTTGTCCGATTCCTAGAATTGGACCATCTTGCCAGAACAAAAAAATAAGGATCTTTTGCTGACCTTGCCACAGACCTGACCCTAGGATGCAACCCTGAACACCCCCAAGACCCAATTTGACCATTAGGACCACAGAGACTAATAGAACTTAGGGTGCGGACAGACCGTAGGATAGCCGGGAACCGAGTTGAAAACTCAAATTAGTCTAAGAACGTGGGTAAAAATAGGGTGGGGTTTGCATTAAACGCTTTCTGCATCGGCATTTCACTTTTGTGCTCCACTAAACCTACATAGCAAGAAAAGAGAAAAGCTTTTTTTCGCACCAAGCACCACAAACGCACCAAGCACAACGCGTGACTAAGGATCGCCAACTGCTTGAAATAACAAGGAACACATCTGGATACCTAATAACATTAAGGAACCCACTAGTAGGAGAAGACCCCAAGACTTAGACAGGTGCCTGAGCGCCCTACTAGTAGTACCTGGAGAAAACACAAAGACACGGGAAGCAACAAGATAGAGGAGTGGAAGCTGCCGGAGCTGATTGGATTCATCGACAATCTTGTGGAGCTGGAAGCAGAAACAATGTCGGGAACAAGAGGCGACCAAGGGGAAGACCAATTAGACTTAGGAGAATTTCCAACTTCGGTCCAGGAACTGGTCCATGACTACGATCTACTCACCAGGACTGTGATCCAAGGTAGACCTGTAGAGGAAGTAGTGGCTAACCTAGAAGAAGAGAGAAGAGCTATCCAGAGAGCGCTGGAAGGCATAATTGCCTACAACCATGAGCAAAGGGCTAGAAGGCTGCAGCAAGACATGGACATGTATGAGGCTAGACGAGTACTAGACCTAGCTGGGGCAGCCAAGTCCGGACCGAACGTAGAGAGGGAATGGGCACGCATGACATTGAGTGAACTAGTGGCAAAGCGACTCATGGACAATAAATCCGTAGATCAAAGTACTATTGCCCTAGCCACTGCACTATTTTCAGGATTGGGAGTCACGCAAGGGGATAAAGGGCAGGCTAGAATCCCCATAGTAGCGAAACAACTAGCTCGATAGGAACCTAGCAGTGACCCGTAGAGCTTCATGGAGCAGTTCGAGCAAGTATGTGAGGTGAACGGTCTTACTGACCCTGTGCAGTGAGCTCAACCCTTCGGCCTGTGCTTAGGCAAGAAGGGGAGGACCTGGTACTCTAGTCTGGATGACGTAGAACGTACAAACTTCGCTCGCCTCAAGGGCCTCTTCATCAAGAGATTTTTGGAGGTAGGGTATTCGGATAACCTCATTGTTAGGTTGATGAATATCAGTCAAAGGGAGAAGGAGGACGTTAGGGATTACGTCACTCACGTGCGTAGCCTCTATAAGAGAATCCCTACCAATGAGCGACCTACCGAGAGGGTAGTATCCACAGTATTCATGAACGGGATTCGAAGCGAGGAGCTCTACAAGGCTTTGGCCAGTAACTCCACCTTACAACAAGACGTGCTAGCTCGAGTCTTCGAGGAGGCAATACGCGTAGATGATCAACTTAGGGAACGTACCATGAGGACTACCACCCGAGATAGTGCAAGCCAGAGGGACCTTAAGAGATCAACTACCTTAGGGGAAAAAGCAACTGCTAGCGTGCAGGACAAGGGAGAAAGTGTAGACCACGACCAAGGGATGGCAGAGATGAGAATGGAGATTGCGCGGTTGCAAGAGCTCGTTAGAAAGCCTGTGAGATTGCATGTACAATGTGTGTACTGTGGCGGCAATCACCTCCCAATGGAGTGCCAAGATCCTAGATCTCGGCTGTGCTCAAATTGCGGTAGATTCGGACATGATGCAGCGCATTGTAGAATGCCGAGGAGATTCCCATACACACAGCAGTACAACCCTCCATACTTAGGTAATAGGCCACCTAATTTCTTTGGCAGGGGAACCCAGTTGGCTCTTCTAGCACCAACTGACTCAAGACCTGTCGTGCCTAGGCTGGAAATAAACCCAACTGGTATACCCAGGCCACCAGGGCCTTTTGTGACTCACCCACCTAGCGATGCTCCTATTCACTTTGTGGAGGAGCCTAATGAGGAAGAGGTATATGTCAATCCTTATGTATCCTACAACGAGGAGGGCAACCCAGTCCTGATGGACTATCGGCCAGTGCCGGTGATGGCTTTAGGAAGAGGACAAGGCAGAGGCTTTGGAGGGCCTAGCCAAGATCCAATCACATGCTGGACTTGCGGCCACCCACGCCACATTTCATCACGCTGTCGAGAGCGAGAGCGAGCTAACAAAGACAAAGCGGATCTCCGATGCATAGAGTATGGAATCACACATTTGTTTCCTGACTGTCCTAGGTGGAAGCCATCAACGAGCGCTGCCAACATGCCATCGGTGCCTTTGGGGCTCTTTGGAGTTGAAACTTTCGGTAGTGAGGATACGCCCATCCCACTACATGCTATGACACGAGCTCAAACGAAACAAGCAGGCATCTCCTTGCCAGGGCCAAGTAACCTTGATGCAACCTCAATAGGGAAGAAAAACCGAAGGAGACGGAAAAAGAGAACCGATGTGAAGATAACCCTTAAAACCGAGGAAACGACTACACTGGTAACGAGAAAGAAGGTCACAGATGCAGAGACAGAGACCTCGGCTCCTAAGACAGCAGAGCTAGGGAGTGCCAAGGTAAGGGAATATCCCCACCCCAAATGACAACTGGAAGCTATAGCCAAGGTCAAGGAGTGGGTCAAGGATGCCCAAAAGCACCTCGAAGATGCTGAACCCATATTAGAAGACCCTATGGACGACTTATCCAGTGTTAGCACACCAGTCTCACCCTCAAAACCACGGGCTGGGAGCATGCCTGCACCACTAGGAGTGACTCAGCAGCAAGGCCGGGGGGAAGCTTACCGGGGCAGACAGAATGCATAGCCTAGAACTGCTAGCCTCGGAGGAAGACAAGGGTCCAATAGCCTCCTCACAACTTTGTTGTCCACTCCAGTGACTCTAAGCGTGGAGGATCTGCTTAGGCAAAATCACTCCTTGTGGCAGGAGTTAAAAGACTCGATCGAGGGACACACAGAACTTGCAGGTACTGGTCTGCAAGATCATGATGCAGTGACACAGATCCCAAGTCTAACTCTACACTCAAATCCTAAGTCTTTGCACATCAATGCTTTTTGGGAAGGCACTGAAATGCACGCAGTTTTACCCGTCCTAGCCTTAGGAGACATGACTCGGAAAGGAATTGTAGACATAGGTGCTGGTGTTAGTGTGCTAAACCATGCAGTCTTAGAGGCATGGGGAAACCCTCCTGTAGAGACTGCTAGATTCAATGTCACCCTAGCAAATGGAATGAAGGTAAGACCATTTGGGGTCTTAAAGAATTAGCCAGTAAAGATTGCTAGTGTGCAATTTTCGGTAAACTTCATTGTCATGAAGGGAGTGGATTACGACATACTATTAGGCCGACCTTGGATGAGGAATGCACGAGTCATAGAAGATTGGGGCAATGGATTTATTTTCCTAGGAAACTGAACTAGTGCAGTGAGGGTAGAGATGGACACTTGGACGATGACACCTGTCGACCTAGCTACCATCTCGGCTATGCTAAAAGGTGATACTCAAACGACCAAACCTTATGGATGGCTCACTAGATATATCCCTTGCCCTGAGGATGAGAGGGATTGGATGCACGTGTTGGCAACCATTGACCTACCATTCTCGGATGAGGAAGGACCACATCAATAGGCTGCTAAAACCGCTACCATGCCAACTGAGGAGCCAGTTGTGCCGCTTTGCATGATGGCAGGAAGCTCACTCAACCCAGGCAAACCGGCCTCCTCCCGCATCCCCAACAACAAATTAGAGGTTCAGGAAATCGTAGAGTATTTGACCGATAAATTGGATGGCAATTTGGCTGCTAACTTAAAACCTCTACGTGACCTTTGAGCTAAACCAGAATGGAAATGGACCAAGGTCCACAACCTGAACTTGTTATATAACTGGGCTTTAGTTACTGACGACAAGGAGAATGAAGAGGGAAGCTTAGGGGATGATGAGCAATCAGAAGGATAGGACCCGAACGATGAGGAGTATGAGGAGTGTCACTCTACGGGAGAAGAGAGTGAAGAAGAGGTAGACACGATAGAATACGACACGGAGGGAAAAGCGATAGAGCAAATCAGGGTAGACTTAAGGCCTAGGAAAGAAGGGATCAGTCGAAACGAAAAAGGAGTCATGCTAATGGAGTGTGATAGATCCTGGCTAGAACAAATAGAAGCCGTAGATTACGAGCAAGCCGGAGTAGCACAACGATGGGTAATCCCAGTGCTCAAGACAGTTTCACCTACGGAACTACGACCCCCTGGGGAAACACCTTCCTCAAGTGAGGGATGCGAGTTCAACTCAGAGTCGGAAGTTAGCACTGAGAGTGATCCCGAGATATCGCAATCCTCTAAGGTCAAACACATCAAGGGAGACTTGCCAGTTCACCTGAGGCGCATGAGGCTAAAAGAGGAGGCCAGGAAGCAAGCAAGGGACTCAGAAGCGGAAAGGCAGAGGAAACCACAGGATCTACCCAAACGGTTTACAAAATTTAAAAAGGGTGACAGAGTGGTGGTCTTGTTAGGTGTAAAAAGACAAGGTCAGACTAGTGAACCGATCGAGGGACCCGCCAAAGTCAAAGAGGTTAACTTGGTTGGGAAAGGCAAAAAACCAAGACCGGTGTTCGTTGCAGATGACTTGGGGGAGGAGGAAGAGACCAAACTCGTTGCGCTCCTGCAAGAGTACGTTGATGTGTTTGCCTAGACATTGGACGAACTTAAGGGATTCGACCCTAGGGTCATGACTCATAACATCCCAATGGTTCCAGATGCAGTGCCAACAAAACAACGACCTTACCCCATGAATCCCAAACATGCCCATGCAGTGAAGGAGGAGATTGATAAACTCATGAGGGCAAGTTTCATATATGAGATCGAGCACACGGACTGGGTGTCACCTATCGTGATTGTCATGAAGAAAAATGGAAAAATCCGAGTGTGCATAAACTACAAAAAGGTGAATGCCGCTACGAAAAGGGATAACTATCCCTTACCCTACATCGAGCACATGCTGGAGAGGGTAGCAGGGAAGGAAGCATACAGTTTTCTGGATGTTTTCTCGGGTTACAATCAAGTGCAAGTGCACCCCGACGACAGGCACAAGATTGCCTTTGCCACGGAATGGGGCGTATTCGCCTACATTGTCATGCCTTTTGGGCTAATGAATGCACCTGCAACTTTCCAATGCCTAATGTGCACTATCTTTAAGGACATGCTTAGGCGCGAACTGGAAGTGTTCGTAGATGACCTATGTTTACACTCTAGTTGGGCGGAACACTTGAAGAAATTGAGAGTTGTCTCTGAAAGGTGTGGCTGTACCACCTCTTGCTAAACCCCTTAAAGTGCCAATTCTGGGTAAAACACGGATGCATCTTGGGACACGTAGTGTCAAGGAACGGCATTGCTATTGACTTTTCCAAAATCAGAGTCATTGTTGACCTACTGCCACCCGACAACTACAAGGGAGTTCAGTGCTTCTTGGGACACACTGGATATTATCGACACTTTGTGCTAAATTATGCATTAATAGCTAGACCTTTGTACAAACTATTGATAGTGTTTGAGTGGACGGAGAAAATGCCAGCGCGCATATGAAGAATTGAAAAAGGCTCTTACGACTGTACCAATCTTGCGAGCCCTAGATTGGAACGTAACGTTCCATGTGCACATAGACGCCTCTAAGTTTGCTATTAGAGCCGTGCTATGCCAGCCTGGTGAGCATAACTTGGATTACCCGGTGAGTTTTGCCAGTAGGCAGCTCACAGAGACCGAGATGAACTATTCCATGACAGAAAGGGAGGGGTTGGCCATGGTGTTTGCGGTAAAGAAATTTAGGCATTACCTTTTGGCCACTCCCTTTGTCTTCTTTGTTGACCACCAAGCCCTACTATATCTTGTGAACAAGCCTTGCGCTACGGGGTGCATAGCTAGGTGGTTACTCCTTTTACTGGAGTTTGACTTCTCTGTGGTTGTACGCAAAGGGAAGCAGCACTACATGGCTGACCACATGTCCCGCATACCCACAAGAGAAGCCGCTGGACAAGGCGTGCCTGACGATTTGCCGGATGCCCATCTTTTTAACTTGTCTAGTGAACAAGAATTATTTAGAGCGGATCTGACGCCGTATTGGGCCGATGACATAGTGCAAGTGCTAGAAAATGGACTACCAGAGCGACCCATTGAGAAGGCCAGGCTGAAGAGACTTATCTTGAAAATTCAGCCATACCAACTGATAGCTGGCCAACTCTATAGGTTGGGACAAGACGGTTTATTGCACAGATGCGTGTGTGAGCACGAGATGCATGACACATTAAATGAAGCACATGGAGGAATAGATGGAGGACACTTTAGTGGGGACACAACAGCCCGAAAGGTGCTATAATCCCAGCTATGGTGGCCCACCCTATTCCGTGATGCAGCTAAGTTTGTAAAGCATTGCGATGAGTGCCAAAGGACCAAAGTGCCTATGCGAAAGGACAAGATGGAGTTGACCCCTGTCATAGCCCGACAACCCTTTGAAAAATGGGGCATCGATTTTATTGGACATGTCAGTCCTACAGCACAATATTCCTAAGCTCGATACATCATAGTGGTGAGCGACTATTTAACGAAATGGGCAGAGGCATGAGCCACGAGAAAGAATGATGCTAGGACAACTGCAAAGTTCTTGTGGGAGCAGGTCATTTCACGGTTTGGTTGTCCAATCGAACTTGTAAGCGACCAAGGCACACACTTCATTAATGAAGTGATTGCCCACTTGCTCTCTACCTTCCTAATAATTCATCGAAAGTCCTCTCCCTATTACCCTCAGGCCAATGGCCAAGCTGAATCCACAAATAAAATCCTAGTCAATGTGCTTACAAAAGTCGTGTCTACTTCGAGAAGTGATTGGGACAACAAGCTAATGGCGACCTTGTGGGCCTATCGCAGAGCTTATAAAATGGCAGTAGGACAATCGCCCTTTACGCTGACGTACGGAAATGAAGCCATTTTGCCCTTAGAATTATTCATCCCTAGTTTGAGGCTAGCAGTCCAGGAGCGTTGGGAGGGAAGAGAGGCTTGGACCAACCACGTAGTGGAACTCGAACGCTTAACGGAGACCCGACTCCTCGCCACTCACTCTCTGATTTGTGAAAAGGCTCGACGAAAGATGTGGTTTGACAAGCATGTCAAGCAGCAAGACTTCGAACAAGGGGACCTTGTTCTGCTTTACTCGGTAAAAGGACATAAACAGAAGATGAAGTTTCGGGGGCTAGGGCCTTTCAGAGTACGCATGATTGGTAGGACCGGGAATGTTGAGTTGGAGACACTTGATGGTGAAGGAATAGGCTTTTTTAACGGTAGCCTCATTAAGAAGTACTATCCTCCTTCACATCCATTACATGAGCCACCCATGCTAGAACCCCCACTGAATGTCCGCATGGCTGTTGTGACTGACCTTACAGATCAGGACGAAGAAGCAGTGGCACCAGCGTACCTGCGGATCACAATCGCAGAAGGAGCGGTGTATTCTTTCGAGGCCTTGATTGATGAAGGTGCCGACTACAACATCTTGACGCATGACCATTGGACACGCATTGGTCAACCGCAACTATAGCCCACCAATGCTAAACTCACCCCGTTTGGGGGCACCGCTTACCCACTTCTAGGGAAGTGCAAGGTGGTAGTTTCCATCGAGTCTGAAAGTTTACCAGCCTTCTTCCATGTGTTAGCTGACAATAAAGGAGCTGGTAATGTGTCACTATTGGGTCGGACTTTCAAGAAGCAAACCAACTGTAATGTGGATTACAACCTAAACCCATACATCTTGCTATCAGCAATGTGCGCATAGTGACGACCTTCAGCAAGGGCTGTCTTAATTCCCCCGCTTTTACGAAGCCACCGGTAGAAACCCCTACGACCACGCTTCAGACCGAGTCTGAACAGACGGAAGCTACGGCCTCGGGTCGGGCTCCCAACCCCAGGCCCAAACCCACCAAGAGCACTCACAAGGCCAAAGAGTCCAAGTTTCTATGGGTGCCAAAACGGCAAAAACCACATCCGAGGAGACCACCCAAGTATGATCCTAAACATCAACATTATCAACCGTCCCGACCTAAAAGGCAGTCTAGGCGCTATCGCCGTAGACACACAACCACGCCGCGCTGGATTCCCAAAGATCTCTTGCGGGAACAAGGATACTACGAGGGCAATCCCTGGATTTGGGTGCCTAAAAATGGCTAGCTAAGAAGCTCATCTACAAGAAATCTCACCCTAATGAGAGAGCTTGCACAAGTGGCACCCAGAACACAGTTAGCAGGCCACGGCCAGCGGTGGCTAGCAAGCCTCAGCTCATCTATCGACCAAAGCAAACGCCACAAGCCTTAAACCTACCTAATCCTGAGAACTTACAAACCACTATGACTGCTCACTCAGAACCTAATACAACCCCCATGCCTCTAGAGCTTCCTGCAGCATCTCAAAGTGCTTCAGAATGCAAGGCCCAACCTGTGACACCGATGAGGAAGTCACAACTATCCAGTCCAGTTGCACCACCCCCGCTAGCGGGTCTTAAACCTTCATACGCAATACGACCTTTCCTCTCTTTGGCTAAGGACCTTGCCGCAACTTCTGGGGATGACTTAATAACCTGCATTAAAATGTTGGACAAAACTTTCACTACATTTGCTAGAAGCTACGAGAGACTAGACCTAGGCCTTCTTGACTAAACGCTTGCTTCGGATGTTCATGCATTACCATGCACTTGGGAGGAATACGAACTTATGACCACTAAAGTCCTCAAAATTGCTGCCGAACTGATAGCAAACGACGAAATCTCAAAGGATCAAGCTGCCCTCAGAAGACTTATCACTTCGTATCGTAAGCCTCCTCGTTCTACCCTTGAACAGGAGTTACAAGAGCTCACGCAAATGGCAAGCTCACCTTCCACGTTCTTGCAGCAATGGTTTATGCTAAGGATCCAATGGGAGAAAAAAGGTTGTCGAATAATGACCAATGCTGAGCAACGCAGGGCAGTTAAAACTATCGAATATAACCCCACTTATGTGGCACCTATCTCGTTTAGGGTCTTGGCCATCACCTATAATCAGCATTTGGACGACCATGTGCTCGCCCATCCCTACATTGACCAATTCCTCACCGAAGAGGAATTACATGTTGCCAGTCACCTCAATACTGGAGATCTCTTCCACGACGTTTTGACCTACATTTCCCAAGTCTCCATCCAGCCATCTACTCTAGATTGTCATGCCCAACTCGAATACAATCCAAGCTTCTATGATTGGCTATTGGTTCGGTAAGTCAACCCACGCGAAACAGCGCTTACCTCGTCCTTCCTGTGCTAATCCTAGGAAGGATTCTTTGAAAGATCCCCGGCGGCGGGGGGAGCAAGGTAAGCAAGAGCAGAGAAAAAATGAAAAGTTATGCTATCTAGCTAGCAGATTGTTATAATTAAGAAAGTTTCTATGGAAGAATACTGCAGAGTAAAACAATAGCAATGGCAAGCCTCTAAGCAAGTGTACCTATTTTGGGCACATATATGTTTTCTCAAACCGAGTTCTGATTTGAAATAAGCCGATTTCTAGGCATTAATGTTGGCATGGTGTGTTGACAGGTCACCGCCATGGCAGGATAGGACAAGGATGCCGAGTCCGCCTCAACCCGAGATCCCACAAGAGGAACCTGCCGATGCCGAGCTACCTGAACACATAATTGCAGCAAGGAGAAGGAGGCAAGAGTTAGCATAGGAGGCCCAATGCCGAGCACGCATGCTTCCATGACAACTCCCTGAGGAGCCCATGCCACTGAGAAATGATACACATCCTGTAGATTGGCCCCAGGAGTTGGTCATCTGGCGCTAGAGAGAGCTACATAAGAGGCCATTTGAGCTTTCATTCGCTTTTCCACACTCCCTGGACCGAGCACTGCCTTTAGGAGTCGTAGCCAAGATCAAAGATCTGGCTAACGAACTCGCAAACAGATGGATGGAAGAATGAAGCATAATAATGACCAGGTGGAGACAAGAGCCACGAGAATACTGGGAAGACAAGGTCAGTCTAGTTCCCAAATCCGTCCAAGGCTACAAGGCATAGCCGAAATGGCAAAGGAGGATTTGGGACACCAATTTTGATGCTTGGACCGCATTTTGTAGCTCCCTCCCCGAAGAGCGTAACGATCCCATCTACATGCCCTACCCCCGTAGGCATGGAGTGGATTACGACAGAGATTTACATGGGGATTTTGACTTCCCAAAAATCTATAATGTAAACGCTAGAAGCCCGGAGGAGTGCTTAGTATTTAGGGTAGAAGATATACTTCCCTCCATAAATCATTTTCTTGTAGATTTCTCTTCCTGCCCCGATCCAGCATTCTTAACTACTTGTAATTACCTCCGACTTCTCAAATTCCTACTACTCCAAAAACCTGCAGCAGAGGAAGCCCAGCTCCCCCCACTCTTTTTTTATATTAACCTAGGAATAGACAGTAGAGCCATGACTAGGTTGATGATGCGCGCTACTCTCCTCCCTGCCTTCTACTTAGAGCTATTAGAAAATATGAGTGACACCCGTTTTGCAAGGTGTAATCACCCCTTTTTGTCCACCACTCCTCTAAGAGCTAGAGCCGGTATTAAGGAATACCTACAAAGTCGCGCATTTTTATCACAATGTCTGCGACCACCCCGTGACTAAAGAGGTGCCCCATACCTTGCCCAATGTACTCTCTCTCATTCAAAAAAAAAAAAAGAAAAGAAAAGAAAGTGCTTGCAGTCTTCATTCACTATTATGGTACACCATACTCACTACATCTAGAGTCCTCTCTAGCCCCTCCCCCACTTCACACTTAGGGCACATCAAGGGCAGGACTTTTAGACCTATCACCCTAAGTTTTGCACCGCACCTCCGAAGCCGCACGAACTGGGTCCTCAAGTGTGGGACATTACCAAGGGCTTGCCCGAGGTTAGACCTATCTCCCAGTTCCACTGGCACGGGCACCATGCACTACATAGTGAGACAGACACACCCCCTAGGAAGTGCACCACTTTTCTTGCACGTTATGTTCATGTTTCAAGAACGGGCTGCTTGGCTGAAGGAGATCATCTACTACATCCTCCAATGACAAGGAATTTTTCTAGGAGTCGGACATGACCCCATTACTGCAACTTCAAGAGCTTCACTGTGAAGGTTTCAATGGCTCAACAGATTTCATGTTGCCAATCATCCGCCTACTGATGGCTGCCATGACTGAACCAAATCAAGCAGAACGAAAACCATGTGATGGGCTACCATTGGCATAGATCTTGGAACCTCACCGTTCGATGATCCATGCCCACCTCCTCAAGATCTACGGATCGCTTATTAACACCACAAGCCTGAAGACTTTCAACTCAAAACTGAAGATCCTCTACTCCCAGACAAGGGTTTTCAGCCCAGGCCACGGCTTTTCAAGGCAAACAACATTTGGGGGGGTTTCTCCAGAATAAATCCCTTCAATGCCATCCTCCTAAGGGATTTCTTTTTGTTTCAAGCGTTTTGGATACTCAAAAGACGACCAGCTCCATAGGGGTGCCAGAACACTGAGAAAGATGCCGAGAATCGTTAGGAAGCCTAAAGCACGTCGGAATCTCTCCTGGTCATCATCATCAAACTGCATCACCTCTCATTCACAAGCCTCAATGTCATCTACCCACCAGTTATACCTAGCAATAGCATCATCTATCCCACTACTTCCCACCACAGTGCCATGGGACTGGCACTCGTCTAGGAGGGGGGTAATGTTAACCCCAACACGAAGAAAGCAAAAGAAAGTGGAAAAGACGCAGGGCAAAGGCGGAAAAAAGGTAGCTCGACTAAAGAAAGAAGAGGAAAAAAGACCAAAAGCACAAGGGCAACCTTAAAAGTCCAAGGCAAATGCAAAAGGGAAAAGGCGCATTTTAAAATAAAAAGGCGCACCCTGAAATCTTGTAAAAGAGCGTCGGGCTCTCACCCATGCAATTTGTAAATGTAGACAGGCGGTGGAAAGAAAGCTAGGAAGATAGAAGGACAATGAGAAAAGGGGCCTAGGCTAATGGCCGGCCATGTAAAAAAGGGGGATGACCGCCCATGGAAATTAGGGCATGTATTTAAAGTTGAAAAGTGAATGAGAAGCTCATTCTTGTGTGTGGCAAAAGCTTCTTCTTCTTCTTCTCTTGTTTCTTGCCTTCTTGCTTGTGCTTGAGAGAGGGATTGAGAGAGTGTGAGGGAGTGAGGGAGTGATTGTGTGAGAGTGAGGGATCTTGGAGAAGAAGCTCTCCATCTTCTCTCTTCATCTTCTCCTCCTCTCTTCTCTTCTATTGTCTTGTGCGTGGCTATGGACGATGAAGCTCATGGGAGAGGGATTGAGGTTGTTTGAGCTTGCCTCAAGGATCATGGAGCTACCGGTGTGCAAGAGAGAGGGGGGTACTCGATCGAGCATCAAGGTAAGCTCACTACACCCGTAAGGTAGGCATTGCGCATCGGCTATGTGAGAGGTAGCCATGACTGCTCGGTTCAAAACACTTGAGCAATAAGTGGTCCGTAGGTCTTGGGGTAGAGCTTGAAGCTCCCCTACAACTGCACTAGAGGGCTTTGAGTATAAGTAATCCTAGTCAACAAAATTTATGAGTATCATTGAGGATCTCTTAGTCTAATAATAAATCAGTCTCAACAAAAAGCATCTTAGTAATGTGGTTTTTTTGTCCTAGGTCCATGTATAAAAATTAATGCTATCTATGAAATTTATCAACTTTTATTGTAATGATTGGAAGACATCAAATGCAACAATGTTATACAAGGTTACCATGTCAAAGACAATATCAAATAGTAAAAATGTTTGTGCCTGTGTGGGGGGGTGTGTGTGTACCATAGTTATAAAATTTGTTCCAATCAATTATACTCATAGTCATAACATTTGAAGAAAATATCCTATGCTCAATTTAAGGGATTCTTCTTCTATGGCAATACTTTTGGGTTCATTTTGATGAAGTACCATAATGACCATTAGCTAGGGGATCATTTTCTTTTAGTCCTTCCGTTGACTAGTTGGCATGATTACTAATTTGTTATGCCTATAAAGTTAATACAAAAACAAGGAATTATGCATATCACAATTAGATCCCCTACTTGGACATTATGAAGGATATGACCAATTTTAAGCCATCTTAAAGAGTCACCAATGTACGTGGCCCATGGTAAAGCACATTGCATACCATTATCGATAAGTCTATTATCGTACATCTTAAATATCCTAATTAGACTTTATAAAGTGTATGACCAATTTTTAGCCCTCTTAAGGAGTCGATGTAATGGTACCCATAAAAAAAGCAAAGTGCATACCATTACCATAATCATGGATATGTTATCGTTCCAATATATACACACACAGGTGGACTACATCTTGAGTAGACAAAAGCTATCCATTTGAGTAGATATACATCTCCATAAAGCTATCCATTTGAGTATACATCTCCTTCTCTTTCCCTCCCTCTCTCATTTCCTCCCCCTCTCTCTCCCTCTCCCTCTCTTTCTCTCTCATTTCCTCTCCCTCTCACAATATATCCTAACACTCTCCAAAAGCAAAAGGGAGAGGGAGAGAGAGAATGCACTCTCCCTCCCTCTCCCTCTCCCTCTCCCTCTCTTTCTCTTTCTCTTTCTCTTTCTCTCCCTCTCTCTCTCTCTTTCTCTCCCTCCCTCTCCCTCTCCCTCTCTTTCTCTCTCATTTCCTCTCCCTCTCACAATATATCCTAACACTCTCCAAAAGCAAAAGGGAGAGGGAGAGAGAGAATGCACTCTCCCTCCCTCTCCCTCTCCCTTTCTTTCTCTTTCTCTCCTTCTCTCATTTCCTCCCCCTCCCTCTCCCTCTCTTTCTCTTTCTCTTTCTCTTTCTCTTTCTCTTTCTCTTTCTCTTTCCCTTTCCCTTTCTCTCCCTCTCTCTCTCTCTTTCTCTCCCTCCCTCTCCCTCTCCCTCTCTTTCTCTCTCATTTCCTCTCCTAAACAAGCAAAAGAGAAAGTGACTTAAACCTTAAACAAGCAAAAGAAGGAGAGAGGGAGACTCGCCGATGAGATATGGCGACTATGGAGTGGCTCCTCTTCGTGATGAAGGCTCCTCCTCTCCTTCGCGATGAAGGCTCCTCCTCTCCTTCACTTTTGTGACACAAATAGCGATGCAAATAGCAACGCCGCTACCCGCGTCACTACCCGCCATCACTATAAGCTTAAATCCTTGTAGTGACAAGGGAAGAAGAGTACCTTTGAGCTTGTGAACAAAAATGAATGATAATGGAAGGAAACTCATTGAAGTGGGCTGACATAGAAGTTCCTTCCTTTATGTGAAACTCCATGAGTCCAAGCAATACATCTAAAAAGCAGGGCTTTGCTTGGCATAGACATTGCAAATCTTTTTCCATAATTCCCATGCGAACTGCCCATCATTGGAGACAACATTATAGAATACCTACTTAGAGAGGGATAATATTATGGTCGATTTACATAGATTATCTAATTCAGCCCAATCCTCTATATTATAAGTTTGGGCTTCACATCCTTATGTTTCAAAGGCCTAACTTGCATTTTCTACACTAAAACTTGCTTGATTTGGGCCTTCCACTAGTAGGTATAGTTTGTGCCATCTAACTTCTCAATATTAAAGATAGCACTATCACTTGAGCCACCAACTAGAATGAAGGCAAACAAATGCACAAAAATTGACAAAAAAGATTGCTATATTTATTGTAAATAGCCAAAAAATCACTACCAGATCAAGCTGAAAATAAGGGATACTGACCAAGTAAGCAATTGTCCGCGAACTCAATTCAAAGATCTATCAAGTGAAGGTGACTAATTGCATAAACAATGTATTAAATGCAATTATAGCATTCTAAAAATGAAGTACATTAGTAATAATAAGAAGTCAATGCTAAAGAGGGGCAATCGCTAATATAAGAAAAACTACTACCAGGAACTAGCTCCAATCTAATATCCAAATGTTGAGTAATGACTCTCATTAGAACAAAAGTCAATTTCCAGATGAGAAAACAAAGCTAAAAACGTCATGCGGAAGCCATACATATATCCAAGATCAAAGTACCATAAATTGGAGAGCATCTGACCCAAGTAACTTGCAACGTGCTTTATTGGAGCATCAAATAACCATACATAAAAGTGAATAACAATGAATGTCAAGATTTACAAAGGTCCAATCCTAGCTCAAAAGCAAGTTGAAAGCATAACCAAGCATGTAACATGAACCATAAGCATCGATACATCAACCCAAGTAGTCAATAAGCACGTGGGAGAAATAACCATATGCTTTTACTGATACAATAGCATTCATCTTTATTATAAAAAAACAATTTAAAAACCTCTTTAAAACTAAGTGAAAGAGTGCTCAAATCCGTTCTATAGTGTTCCAATACATTGGCATAAAATCCCTAGATTATCTAGCATCAGATAAACATCTGGGAAAGCATAAATTACCTCCAAACAAAGAATGAAGTGCTGCCTTGGACTATATGACAACAAGCTATCACAAACTATGAATCAATGGCTAATTCCAAGAGATCCAATTGATGCTCAAACGCATGCCAAAGATGTCAAGGAAGTGTTGTTGCTACTACCTTTATTGATGGTACTAGAGCTTAGAACATAAGTGAATAACCTCTATCAAGGTCCTAGATTAGGCCTCAAGAGGGGGAACAAGATGGTACTCAATACATCTTGAGGTAAAGAATCCATGGTTGCCATTGAAACTATGAATTGAAGCTTTTCTCCACAAGTTGTGGGTCAAGCTCAAGCTCTTGGGGAATATGGCTCTAATACCAATTGAAGGGAGTGAGCTCTAAAGTGGAAGCATGGAGTAGAAGCAAGAACTATGGTGGAAGGAGCAAGAGCAAGAGAGAGATAAACACACGATATAGAAACTCCAACAATCACAATGTGTGACTAGACTTCCCTTTATTCGAATGTCACTGAATGAATAAAGAATAAAGTGACACTGTGGGGTGTCCACCACCTACAATGTACAGGTGTGTGGGTATGCATGTATTATCAATGTAACTAATATGCAGGTGGCTAGGCACAAGCGCTTTTATCCCCAACACACATAGGTCCATGCTCATCTACTCATGTTCATGCAGATAAACACACCATATACCAGCTATACCCACTATTCACATAAAACATACCTTGACACTCACACACAATACATGCCCACATAACTTATTACACTTACATAAGACCCTTGCACACATACCTAGGCACATATACATGTATAGATGCACACAATCTCTTGCACATAGACCTATGTGCATATGCACATGCAAGTATTCATATACATATAATAATTGGTTGCACTTGTACAAGAGCCTTATGCGCATACCTAGGCATGTGTACAGTGCACATACACACATTCACTTGCACATAGATATGCTTGCAGATGTACATGTGTATGCACACATAGATCAATGCATGTAGTCAACTCGCACAAGATCCATGGTCACATATTTAGGCGCATGCACATAGGCAAACACAAAATAAACCCTTGCACTTAGACATCAATACATAGATAATTGCACACAACCCTTGTACACTTGCATACAGATGCATGTATGTGCACACATACACATGCATACGTACACTTGCACAAAAACTCTTACAATTGCACATGTGCACACAAACATAGGTACACACAAATTTAATCCCATGAACTAGGACCCTTGCACATAGTCCCTTGCACGTGTATACACATAAGCACACGTGCACATAGGTCATCACATGATACATATTCTTACATGTGCATACATGCACATGAGCACACAAGCACATATTCACAACCCCTTGTACCTAGGACCCCTACACAAGTAATCACTTGCACATAGTCTCCTACACATGCAAACACACTTGTATATGTGCACATAGGTTGGCACATATAGGTATTGGTAGTTTGGACTTTACACAATACCCTCACATACATGCAAATAGACCCCCACACGTGCACATATGATACATGCACATGTAGACATCCACATGCATAGATTGTGTACACATGCATATGGACTATTGCACAAGCACACAATTGAGGGTGATCGAAAGCCCCCTCCTAGGCAACCCCCACAAAGCCCTCGACCTCCTCGTCCTCCCGCACGACTCTCCCTCCTCCCTCGACGGGCACTACCCTCTACCTCACTCAATACACGTGCTTCTGCAGATGCACGTGCTTTGGCCAATCCATGTACTTCAGCTGATCCGTATGCATCAACTGATCTGTGTGTATGCATAGTGCGTGGCGTACCTGTTAGTAGAGGTGTGCCAAGGTTTGGTGTTTGTGCGGCAGTGCTAGGCAAATATGTGATAGGTGTCCCAGACATCACACTGAAAACCTCCTCTGCAGTGGGAGGGCGACCAAGATAATTGATCATCTCCCCCATGAATTGCTCCTTGTTTGGAAACCCTCGAAAAAAGCTACTAACACCTCTAGAAAACTCTGCTAAGGTGTTGTTCATGCATTCCAACTCAGGATCAATGCTGGAAGATCCAAGATTCCACATCTACACAAGAAAAATCATATTACCCTGTGCAGATAAAACATATTACATGATGTATCTATATCTGTATCTCTGTGTGCATCTATCAGCACATCTATTTTCGTGTCTATACCTGCATCTACACTGTCATCTGGACGGGCTGACAGACGCGCACAGTCCGACCATTTTTTTCAAACTTGGTTAAAAAACGCACAAAAAAACCTCCATACATGACATTCTATAGCATGTAAAGAGAGAGAGGGAGAGAGACAAACAGACAGAGAAAGCAAACAAGATTGAGAGAGAGAAGAAGAACTCACCTTCTTTGCTTGTTCCGATGGGTGGCGGCTAGGTTGCAAGCTCCTTGTCCTCCTTCTCCCTTCCCTTGGTAAGTTGCTTGAATCTTCTTCTCTTCCTTGCTGTTTGGCTCGTTCTTTACTCTTTGGCTCTTCCTTCCTCCTATCCTCTTTTTACTCTTATTTCCTTCCCTCATTGTCTTCATGAAGTGATAGATAGACATGATTAGTGATGTCAAGCTCGAACTGCAAAAAACGCGCAAAAAACACAAGAAAGCACTGGTTTGAAAAGAAAGCCACAACTTTTTTTACATTTTTTTATATTTGCGTAGCGTGTCTGTAAGCGCGTGTAATTGTGCATGTATATGCGCAGATAATACTTATTACACGCGTTGACAGACGCGCAGTAACAATTAAACTGATTAGATGCTGGCTTTTGGTTGTTTTTGGATCAACATGACATGACTTTCCTAGTCTTTCAATATCAAAATGTTTGCCTCCATGTTGTAAGTATCAATGCATGCATTTAGGGTTTAGGGTCTAGGGTTTAGGGTTTTAGGGTTTAGGGTTTAGGATATCAATGCATGTGAAGGAGGCTTCTCTAAGCAGATTGATGGTGTCAACTCTTGAGGCATTAATGCAAATTTCTCTTATTGGCCTTGACATCAAAAGCATTGAATGGGCCTTGATCTATGAGAAATAGGAGCTAGTAAAGGCACAAAGACTACTTGATTTGTAGTTCTTGCTTGTTGCTCACCTTGTTTCTATCATGATGAACTTTATCACTTAACTATGATGTACAAGAGTCTAGACCTTGGAAAATTTTTTAGTCTTAAGAATATGAAACCAGAATTTTTATTGTGATTTTCCACACTAGTTTATACTTCTTTTTTGTATCATGTATTATGGGACCTTACCATCTTATATTAAGAATTTCTATCTCTTAAGTTACATCTAAGAATGCTTTCTTGTAAGCTACTTGGAAGTTGATGCCTAAATTTAGAGCAAAGGTGTCAAAATGAAGCTCACCAAAAAGGATAAAAGTGTCATTGATTTTATCTTGGAGCCTAACCTTGGGCATCAAATTTAAAGCCTAATTTGAACTGTGAAGACTCGGTTCTGGCAACCTAATTTGAACTGTGAAGACTCGGTTCTGGCAACCTTGCTAATTTTAGATGTTGATACTACTAATTAGCAGTCATGTCAAATTACACTTTCTAGATATGTAGGGCAATGTACCATCATGTGTCCCTGTTAGTTTCAAGCCTTCGAAACAATCTAGTAGAGGTTAACCTAATCTAATACTCACATTGTGGCACAAAATATTTCAAAATTTTTTAAGGGCTATGAATATCTCGTCGTTCATAAATGGGAGCAATCGGTTCATTAGACTAAATGGAAAACTGCACTCGACTACAGAAAAAAACACACACACACACACACACACACTCACTCTCTCTCTCTCTCTCTCTCTCTCTCTCTCTCTCTCTCTCACAGCGTACCTGATTGGTTTGAAAGTCTCACAATCCCTTTGCTGAGAGCCTTCAAGCGCAGCTCGATTGTTGGAAATAAGGAAATCGCTTCTTTTTATGGCTCAGTATGCTCATCGTGACTTGTGATACTTCTAAAGCATGTCATAGTTGGCATCTTAGAAGAAAAAACTGAGGTAAAACACGCATGCTGATGCGCATACAAAAGCTAGGAAGCTAACCGGGGTACAAACCAAATGCTAAGAATTGAAGTCGTCATCTCTCTCTCTCTCTCTCTCAGCTCTCTCTTCAAAAGTAATAACTACTACAAAGAATCTCACCTTCTGACAGTCGCTGTAGGCTGCATTATAAGCTTCACAGAGGACGCCTCGAGGTGCACCTCACTGTCGGGCTGCACAGACATTCCATATAATTTTGTGTAGCTACTATTGATGATCATGTTGCTGCCGATCATTGATCTCTGGTTGAGATCAATGGTCTGTCATGAGGGCCATCACGCGCCACAAACTTCTATGGCACAGAGAGCCAACCTCCGAGGCCGACGGCTTGCTGCTGTCGTATCGATCTCAAATGACTTACATAGTCCATGGTATGTACAGATGTCTCTCATAAGAGGATCATCACATGCGATCCATTGTCAATCCCTGCGAATTGGGATCTCCTACCAAACAGTCAATATATTCATTGTCCTTCTTCATGGGCGTTGAATGCAATCTTACTTTTTTCTTTCTCCTTTTTTTTCGCAATGTCTATGCTTACTATGACTGTGGCTGGCTAACTCTCTGCTTAGACTTCATGGACGCAACCTGTGTTGAGAGAGAGAGAGAAAGAAAGAGAGACAGAGAGAGGGGCGGGAGGGGGGGCGCGGCAGGTACGAAGGGCAAGGTTGCAGGATTAGAAACGAGAAAGATATTCTGTTGGAGCTAACTTGCGCTATTTCATGGTTCCGCACAAGCTTCCCATGGCGACACAGGTTTCCTTGCCCTCCCAAAGCCTCGAACACACCCACAACCACCTTTAACAAAACCTCTACCTCTCTCTCTCTCTCTCTCTCTCTCTCTCTCTCTCTCTCTCTCTACTAAAAACATCCCACCTTTCATATAGAGTCAACAGTTTCAGAACTTAACATAGCAGACATGACACCATTTCTATGTTCGTGAATCGTATACATAGATTCTAGAGAGCCAGGACGGGCTAACCGTCCTCTCTCTCTCTCTCTCATTTTTAGGATGCCTCATTTTTAGGATGCTCCATTGACTTCAGCAAGTTCCCATAACAATGATCTATTTTAGTTACCAAACAAGTGGACACACTAGCTAAAGATGATGAAAAGAGGACATGTGCACATTGGCTACATGTGATCCAGGTGTAATTATGTCGTGTATACATCCAATCATGCCCTATCCAATCACATTTGTATAGGGCATGATTGGATGTATATAGGGCATGAAATCACACATATATAATTAGCTTTGAATGATTGTATGTATATTTGTAATACTCAGAAAGAAGTAAAGTTGGTAATGTATTCAAACAAATACTAGCTGTTAAGAGGTTTGGTCATATTTAGGGACTTTATGAGAAATAAAAAATATGTGCTTTTATTTTCGCATCTATAGGCGCATTTATAAACGCGGGTATATAGACGCATTCTGTATACTAGCGTAAATAGACGCTTTGATACGCACGCTTATAAACGCGCCCGCTTTTTCGCGTGTATAGTGTGCGTCTGTAGGGCCTTTCTCTTGTAGTGTGCATTGAGCATATCTAATAGTTGAAACCTAACTTTTAGGCTAAGAGAATTAAAGGACATTACAAGAGAAATTGCCCCAAATAAAATCAAACAGTGACTACTTTCCTTAAGGAATTGAGTGGTAAAATCACATTTCTTACTCATATCTTTACCCAATCTAGTGTTGAAATCCTACTTGAGGAAGTTGAGGAACTCTTAGCATGTCCACTATCTTGGGAAGAGTAGGAACACCTCAATAAAGCAATATAGTGACCACCTTGATGACCTTATAAGACTCGTCCCTAATGAGGAAACCAAGGAACATGGTTTGATCCCTTTATTTCATAATCCATTGTGCCCCCAAACCATTGAGGAATTATCGACACTATGAGAGCCTCAATAGCTAACTTGGAAGTCAACTTATGCCATGTTTATAGCAAAGATACACCATATGAAAATCCCAAATTAACCCAACATACATAGCTCCAATTTCCCCGGGTACTTGCCATTATACAAGGAATCACACTAGTTGAAACCATGCTTAGATCTTCCCTTGCTCAATAAAATTCTCACAAAATTATAGCTCCCTGTTGTGAGTAGGTTAATTAAAGGAGGTGTGGTACTTAATGTTGCAACATATGTAACCCTAGCCTAATTATCTTGACACATACATTACACTCCAATACAATTCTGACTTCTATCAATGGCTTACATCTTGGCAGAGTAACCCTATACCATAATCATGAACACTTGTACATTAAAATTTTATACACAATAGAATTTATACTTATTTAAATAAAATATATATAGTAATAAAAACATCAAAAAATCCATGCACACCATACTGTTAGTATACCTACAAGCAATGCTCGAAAGCATTGCTACATTTTTTGTGTGAGGAGGGAGCAAGTAGAAACAATTGACATTTAAAAACTTGAATTAGTAAGTGATGCTAAACAACCATTCTCAAAATTTTTAAATCCTAGTTGAACTCAGCTGCACATGTTCTCAATTATTATGAAGTGGTTGTAGACAAATAGGTGTTGAATGATGTGCTTAAGAAAACAACAAAGGAGGAGCAAGTCAAAAAGCTATGGAAGAGGTCATACACACAAGAAAGACTGAAGACATGGATGCTAGGATTCTCAACTAACTCCAAAGGAATGCAATAAGAAATCTAGCATCAAGGAGCCCATTTCATTAAGCAAATCTCACCTAGTACCTCAACCTCTCCACAATTCCATTATGAAGTGCAATGGCTACCAAGATGTTCAATCATCTCTGAAACTTCAAACTCTTCATCAACAACAAGTTCCAAATCTTCACTATCCATTTGATCTCTCCTATAAGGGTGAAAACCTCATTGTATAGCATTATCTTATTCAGGGAAAAAAAATTTAAAAACACACACACACAATCACTACATGTTTGGAGCACTCCTTACTCCTCTTGCATATGTAAGACAAGAAAAAGGATGATTGTATAGAAATACAAAAATTTTTAAAAGAGAGAGAGAGAGTGTGTGTGTGTGAGAGTGAGAGAGAGAGAGACTGCATACCTCTACACATATACAAGCACCTAGAGATCCTCAAGTTAGGGGTGTTTGCTCGGGTAAGTTACTCATGAATATATGTGTGCATCACATGGGTTCAAAATAAGGGATTTTTTAAATACCATTTTTATACATTTTTTACGTACAGAAGGGTGTAATATAAAAGGGTTATTTACATATTGAATTGAAAAGGGTTATGTTTTATTCAGGAAAAATTCACAGATAAGGATATTAATAAATAGGCCTTGAACGTGCGTGGTGTAGAAGATATACATATAGTAACTTCCCTGAGGGTTTTTTGCATGCTCCATCCTCAACCAATGATGGGACCTGAAATGGGCCGGCAGTGGCTATAGCACTAGCCGGACCTCATACTCATGACACACAAACACCCTCACGGCCTCGCGGACCAGGAGCGTCAATCTAATGCTAAAGGACAAACTGCTCTAGAGCTTAATTCATGCATTTATAGTTTATAGTCCAACGATTCCCTTAAACTCCTCGCAGGGAGAACCCAAAGTACATATGCATAATGCCTCGTCACACACATATAGAAGACACTCCACCGACTAATAGTCGGAGCCCCACTGCAACTCTCCTACATTGCAGGGATTGACCCTTTGATGCACTGCTAAACATATAACACATACGAGCACAAACTCCTCTCAAGGTACCAATATTTTACGTTCCAGAATGTACCATTCCTCACTACACTTTTCCCTTAGGACCCAACGACTAACCTACAGCTTAGGACATCCTCTCACGCTCATCGTTGGTCACAACCTAAGGAAGACAGGTGCCATGCATCCAGGAGGTTTTTTCTAATACCTTTTAATTATTATGCTTAATGCAAATCATGTATGGCTATGTGCTCAGACAAAAGAAAAATCAGCATCATGCATGGTGCATAAAGCATTCTTTCCATGAATTTCACTAACGCATGCTGCATTGAAAGGAGGCACCGAGCCATATGCTCATGCTACCATCCTCTTTATTTAAATCGGTTCCTATATGCCAAGTGCAATGCATAAATCAAATCTTTTCTTTATCTTTCAGTGTTTCAGCCCCTCTTCATCTAACTCTTAGCATTTTGCATCACTGATCAATTGGATAGGGTTTCTATGCATTTTTCCCTTTTAAAAGAACGATAAATACTCACAAAACATAGAAACGGGGACAAACCGAGGCCAACCTCCTGATTTTCTATTATTATACATTACACAAACATAGATATAATTTTCCCTAATTTTCTTCAGCCCATTTTCTATTTTTCTCTAATTTTAAATCCATTTTTTTTATTTTTGGGCATTTTTTCCTATTTTTCTTTAATAAATAATGATTGAAAATGAAAATTGATTGTGGGTTGTGGCCCTTAGGTTCATTAACAGCAAAAAATCAGATTTAGTTGGTGTGACATATCATATTTCTCATTTATATAACAAAAAACCAAATTTACCCTTAAAACGCATGTTTTCATGTATTTTAACACTAATTCCGGCCATGTAGCCTTATATTTTCTGATTTTCAGAGCATAAACTAGTCAAACTCATGGCAAACAATGTCATAAAGAACTTTTATCCCATATGAACAAGATTTCATAAAGCAAATAGCATAAAATGATCAATTTTCTTCATAAAAATAGCATTACTGCTTATTTTCAGGTCTCAGTTTTTTCTTGGTCTTGATTACAGGACTGATTTTCAGCATGCATTTAATGCTCAACATCTTCAAGAATAGCACTCTTCATGTCTTCATAAGCAATCCGGTCTCATCCGGATAAGCTTTCCTCCATCATTCTTCATTGTCTTCTTCCACACAAGAACAGCCCCTTAAGGGAGAGAGAGGGAGGAGAGAGAAAGACTAAAATCAGAGATCTCCATCCAGGCCACCATTTGACGGGCGAGAGGCGGTGATAGAGTCAGCATCCAGAGGGGAATCAAGACCCATAATCATTGGGGGTGGTTGTTTGTAACCTGCATGATGGATTCTCCAAGCATGGGGCGCAAATTTCGGGCGCATACAAGCGCTTCTTTCCCACATTTTTCTCCATCTTGATTCTCCACGATTTGATGCTACACCCCAAATGTTACATCCCACTCCCCAAAGGTCATGACCACTTGCCAAACTTTGGTCCACCCCTTCAAATCTTGCCCATTTGTTGGCCATTTCCTTGTCCGGACTCCGAATTGAGTGCTGTAAATTTCTACGCATCCGGCTTGACATCCCGCATCGGTTGGCAACTCCTGAAAACCCGCACGATAGTCTGAAAATTTATTAAAAATCAACAAGTGTCACTCGGGTGCCTTCAAATCACTTGACGCTTAAAATCGTCCTAGCTCGAGCCGCCGCCTTCGATGTTGAATATTTTTCCCTTGATATTCATAATTTTTAGCTATTTTTAAGCACTTCTCGGCATCAAAACTCCGCTCTCAACCAAGTAGCCCCTTTTCCCATGTCTCATTCAAGGTCCTCAACAATAGGACAACCCAAGTAATTAGTTAACCTATCACCCTGAATATCACATCACATGCGCATAAACAAACCCTTCATTGATTAAATTCTCAAGTGTAGGGAAAACCTAGGAAGCCTTAGCATGCCTAGCATAGACCTAACTCCAAATCACACTTCCCACCTCTAACACATCATGCATCATATACTATTTGAAAACATACAAGATGGGAGAGAGAGAGAGGTGAAGAGACCAAGAGTACACACACACAAAAGCAATGGAGACTTGAGCACACAGAGAGAGAGGGCTGGAATCTTCTTCTTCTTCTTTTTCTTTCTTTTTCCACACAAAAAATCTAAGTCTATAATATGATAAAAGACTAATATGAGAGTACATATGTACACACAGTCACTAAGTGTGAGCCCACTAAGAAAGGAAGAGGTGGAAAAATGAATGTGCCATAACCAAGGATGGACTACATGGGTGTAGTCGAGCTATAGAATCACTGGTCTATCCTCTTGTTGGTCACCTAACACACCAGTGAATAATAACATGCTATATCACCAAGGCATGTAGTGGATGCCAACTCATGTAGAGCTCAATATCTCAACACTTCCCCTCGAGCTCAACATGTGCTCATGAACTCCATGCATAGTCTTGAAGGGTTGAAGCTTCTCAACTCCCAAGGCATTGGTATAAAAATATCAGCAACTTGATCCTCTGTGCTAACATAAACCAAGTCAATATCACCTTCTAGAACCCCCTCTCGAATGAAATGGTTATGGATCTCTATGTATTTGGTCCACGTATGGTACACTGGGTTCCTAGCTAATTGAATGGTACTAAGGTTATCACAGGAATTGTTCACTATCGACATATCCCTGTATATGTAATCGAAGCTTTCCAATGAGTGCCGTGACAAACTCTGCATGGCCTTTACATGCCATTCCAACTTTCCCCATTTCCATCTCATCCTCTCTAATTCCTAGACACAGGCTACCATATCTACTGAGATAAATTTTTCTTGTGCACCATTATCAAAGAAAAATAATGCATGTTGATGCCTAATTTTTTCCCATGCTCTACATATCTCAGTAGTATCATCATTGGGCTGACTACTAACAAAATCAAGCACCAATGCCATTGATGTTTTTGACTTTTCTCCCTTAAGAATCTCCCTAATTTAGTGTTTTTTTAGCTTGCTGCCTATATAATACTTACATCATTGTCACATACAAGTAAGCGATCAACCTGTGCTCTACAAAATCAAATGCTGAAAAATGTATTCTACAATCCTCTCAATTCCATACCATAGGTGTTTACTTCAGCCCATATAAGCCCTCATGAAGCATGCATACATAATCTAGATGATTCTCATTCACATAACAAGGTGGCTGCTCCACATAAACTTTCTCTTACAACTCCCCTTGCAAGAAAGCATTCTTGACATCCATTTGATGCATGATCCATCTTTTTAATGCAACCACTACTATGTAACACGTATAGTAGCCATTTTAGCCACTAGAGAAAAGGTCTCCTCATAATCAATACCATGAGTCTGCATATATACTTTGGCAACGAGTCATACATTATAGTACTCAATAGATCCAACTAATTTATGGTTAATCTTGTAAACCCATTTGCAACCAATAGCTTTCTTACCATCAGATAAGAGCACTAACTCGCATGTGTCATTATCCATATAATTGCAACCATTTCTTCATCCATAGCATGATCTCAATACTCATTACCCACTACATCCTCAAAACAAGTGGATTCCACATCCTACACAATGTTAGCCATGTACGCATAGTGATCAAATATATAGCTATCATATGTAAATCATTGCATTGGCTTTATTACTTTGCTTAACCTTTATGGACCTAGATCACTACTAGGTGCATTAACATCCTCTTGTGGCTTCCTCATATTAGATATTTTAATAGATGGAATCCCAGACTCTTCATCTAAGCTTTACTTAGAGCCATTTAAATCAACATCAACATGAGAGAAACTTGATGATACATCTGTCATAATAGGTGAGAGCCCAACTTTCTCTTTACCTTTTCTTGACATCAGTCTGATGTACTTGGTGGAGTAATCTATGATCTCAATCTGCAACTCCAAAGCCTATTAACATAACCATTACTAGGAGACTCTTGTGATCTACTCAATGTCTGATGATTGGTGACTGTTTTCTGCACAATCACACTCTCATGGTCATAAATTCCAATTGTATTTTGCACATTAATATACCAACTACTCATTTCAAAAAAAGAACATCCTTGTAAACTCTCAACTCACATTCAATGAGGTTATAACACCTATATTCTTTCTGCTCAAGTTAATATCCAATAAATATATACATTTTTATTTTGGGATTCAATTTACTATGCAACTCATAAGGAATATATATATAAGCAATACATCCAAATATGTTTTGGGGTGTCATAACATGTATAGCAAAAAATTTGGGTATCCTACTCATAATGTATATAGTAGTAGCAACTGCTTCATCCCAATAGTAATGAGGCAAGTTTCTTTCTCATATCAATGCATGAGTCACTTTCGCAATATGCCTATTTTTTTTCTTAACAACTCCATTTTGTTGTGGAGTATATCTACATTTATACTATCTTTGTATACCATTTGCTGCAAGAAATCAAAAAAATCATTGGAGAGATATTATCTCCCTCCATCCAAACTTGGGCATTTAATATGTAACCATGTATCCTTCCCAACAAAGCCTTAAAGCTTTTAAAGTGATTAAACACCTCACTTTTTTCATGCATAAAGTAAAACCATACTTTTCAAGTATGATCATCAATGGAGGAATCATAATACTTGCAACCAATCAAAGTTGCAATCTTTGTAGGACTATACCTTACCCTCTTTGGTTCCCCTTTTGGGACTATCCTCCTCTATTTTATTGTGTATCATAACCTTGACCATGACTACCACCTTGGCCTCTGCCATGACCTCTACCTCTACTAGTAGAGTAAAATACATGTTCAAACTTTTTCTCGCTTTGCAAAGAACAGGAACAAGTCAAGGTTCTTCTCCTCAAGTATCAGCATAGAAATCAAGTCTACAAAATTCGGGGATATCATCCCTCATATTCATAGATAACTTGAAGCTCTTGTATTCATATCCAAGTCCATCTAAGTATGCACACACAACATCTTCATCATCAACTATCTCAATGATAAATCGTTGATGTTCAAGGCATAATCATTAATGGACATGTTTCCTCTTTTCACTTGGTTTAACTTTATAGCTTTCTAGCCTTTGTATTTACTTCAAATAGTCTTGTTGAATTCTTTCATGCAATAGCAGAGGTTTTACATTCTTGCAAATAGTCCATCATGCTATCTATGATATTAATAGAGAGCCAATATATGACTTACTCTAGGTCTGTACCCAATCTTTCTTAGCCTTCAATTGTTCTACAATAGCATTTCGTGTAGGAACCTCAGGTGCTATTGCCATGTCTTCTTCAATGTAATTTTGAACACATTTATCCTTCAAGAATTTTGTCATCTGGAACTTTTATGCAAGATAATTGTTATTATCAAGCTTCTTGCTGAAAACTTGGTTGAACTTATTATACATTTTTAGAAATAGGAAACCTTACAAAAACGTGCATTTCAAGGGGAGAACTAAGACATGAGAGAAATAAGAGCAGAGGAGAGAGAAAAGAGTGATGAGAAGAGAGAAATACTAGAAAGTAGGAAAGAAGAGAGAGAAGCCATAGAAGTTGTGAACAAGGAGGTGAGATAAGAGACAATAAATATATTAATGTTCAAAAGATGTGAAAATTTGTCTCAACCCCTTTATACCTATGTCAGTGTGACAATGTATTATTAACAATTCCACACTAGAATATATCTTCTTCTCAACTTCTTACAATTCATCCCTTCCCAAAGGTTTTTTTCCACAAAAACAAACTTACAATAGTTGAAAGGGATGGATAAAACATAGTATTACTCTATTTTTAGCTATATAAACTCAAAAATGAGAGGACAGCTTGCTATAAGAATCAGACCCTATTTAACAATGCCTACCATAACTTCTAGTAGAAGTATCCAAATGAAGTGTGCCACATGTCAAAACATAGATTTTGAAGAGTAATTTGACTCTATGTAGGTGGCATGTTTTTGAATTTTTGGAAAAATAAAAATGATTCTAAAACAGACTATTGTATGGACCTTGTCTACTCCATAATTGGTGCCACTATTATTATGCTTCAGTCACCACCAATGCATCCCATAGATAAGAAAATTCATCTAATATAGATTTAGGAGTTGAAGAAGTTTGTTCAGGTTGTAAACCTCTCCATCTAATCAAAATTTCAATGATAGAACAAGAGCAAAGCTTCTTCTCATGCTGACCTATGATCACCTCAAGGATGTATTGAATAGGACCTTCTTCATCTATAGGTGGTAGTTCATCAATTGTTTCCATAAGAGTACCATAAAAGGGCTTGAGCTCACTAACATTGAATAGCAGAAGAGAGTAGTTCTAATTTATATTTTAAGTCTTCAATACACTTGACGATCCTATAGGGTCCATAAAATCTATGAGCAAGCTTGTTACTAGATCCATCCTTCAAGGTAGAGTAACGAGACTTGGGCACTTTCAACAAAACTAAATCTTCTTCCTAGAACTCTAAAGATTGCCTCTTCTCATTTGCATGTATCTTCATTTGATATTGGGCCTTCCTAAGACTCATCTTACACTACTGTTGAAGAAGGGTTTGCATTCTTTCCAATTCTTTTTTCCAATGAGGATTGATTTTCTCATTGAAAATGACTGTGGGTAAGGGCATCTTATAATCATACATAGCCTCAAATGGTAAAACTCTAATACTAGCATGAGTGGATTTATTATAGGTAAAATAAGCTAAATGCAACCAAGGATCCCATGTATGGTGCACATCATGACAGAAATAGCAAAGGTAAGTCTCCAACCACTTATTTACTCTTTCTATATGGCCATCAGTTTATGGATGATAGGCTATAGAATGAGCGAATTTAGTATCCATGGAGTTGAATACCACCTACCAAAAGTTAATCATGAACTTTGAATCCTTGTCCTGTACAATCACCTATGGTAATTCATGTAATCTAAAGATCTACTCCATAAACTGATTAGCCACCTCTGAAGTAGTGAACATGTCTTGGCAAGAATAAAGTGAGCTGCCTTGGTGAGTCTATCCACTACCATATAGATACAATTACATCCCCTTTTGGTAGTATGTAAACCAGTAATGAATTCCATGGTAATGTGCATCCACTTGTCCTCAAGAATAGGTAGCGGTTGCAACAAACCACTTGGCTTATGGGTAATTTCCTTATTTTGCTAACATGGCATACACTTCATAACAAACTCCTTGATATCTTTCCATAGTCATTGCCAGTTTAAAAAATTACTAATCTTACCATAGGTTTTTAAAACTCCAAAATGTCTAGCTAAAGGTGAAGAATGCAACTCCTCTATAATTTTTCGTGTAAAAGAAGAAGTAGAGGAAATAACAATCTTGCCATTTAACCAAATTAGACCATTTTTAAGCTAATAGTGTGAGTTTTCCTCCATGAGACCTTACTGTAATTTCTAAAAACATGGCTAAGCTCATCATCCAAAAGATAGGCTTTATGTAATTCTTCAATCTAATCACTATGTAGCCTCGGGGAAGTTACTATATGTATATCCTTTACATCACGTGCGTTCAAGGCCTATTTATAAATATTCTTATCTGTGAATTTTTCTCGATTAAAGGTAAAAAAATGTAAAAAAATGGTATTTTAAAAATACCTTATTTTGAACCCACGTGATGCACACATATATTCATGAATAACTTACCTGAGTATGTAGCCCAGTCATAATTGAAACTTTACATGCCCACATATATGGGAAAGAGAATCAACTACCATATGAGTGATGTCAAAATCATAATTTTGCATAGTAGTTATCCACCTACACTACTTAGGAGTGAGATTTGACTAAGTGAGGAAATTCTTTAGGAGCCTATGATCACTTTGAACTCTAAATCACTTTCCATACAAGTAATGGTGCCACTTCTTTATCGCATGTAAGATAGCAAATATCTCTTGGTCATAGATATATATTCATGGCCATTTTCTTATCCGTAAGCTTGTGACTTTCAAAAGGCAATAACTCCATGATCATGTAACAAAACAGCCCCTATGCCATAGCCATTGGTATCACACTGTATGGTAAACTCCTTTGAAAAATCCAAGTATACTAGAATTGGAGCAGAAGTAAGGAGTAGCTTCAACTAGTTGAAGCTACTATCTACAAGTGCATCCCAAAAGAAAGCTTGTTAGTCAAAGGAGCTACAATAGTTGCATAATGATTAATAAATCAGTTATAAAATGATGACAGATCAAGAAACTCTCTAAGTAAGGTAGTGGTAGTAGATGTTGGCCAATCTTTAACACACTAAACCTTCTTAGGGTCACCCTGTATCCCTTTTTCACTGATAATATAGCCCAACTACTCCACCTTACTCCACATGAAATAGTATTTCTTCTCCTTAGCCAAGAGTTTGTGATGCCTCAATACATATAAAATCTTCCTCGTATGTGATAAATGGTTATATAGAGTCTTGTTGTACATCAATATGTCATCAAAGAAAACTAAGAAAAACAAGAAGAGAAAAGGTTGTTCGAGATACAAAATCTTGTTCATCAAACTCTCGAAAAGGTACCTAAAGCATTAGTTAGCCCAAATGGCATCACCAAAAAATGGTACAACCCACGATCAGACTTAAAGGCAGTCTTTACTACATCACTATCTTGCATATAAGTCTAGCGATACCTTGACCCCAAATCAAACTTGGTAAAGAATCTAGCCTTGTTGAGCTCATCAAGCAAATCATCAACTCTAGGTGTACACGACCAACTTCCCCTCTCCTTCCACCCTTCTCACGGCGACAGGCGGCTGGCACAGAATTCTCAGCTCTCTCCCTCTAACAGCATTCTCGTATTCTCCTCCTCCCCTTCACGGCAGCAAACCACCTCTCTTAAATAGGGGAGGGAGGGGAATCTTCCCCCTCCTTATGTGTCAATATGCATGGCGGTGGAAGGCGCCGAGCTCCACCAAGGAGCTTAGTCCTCCATTGTATTTCCCTCCCCTTACAACACGACAGTCGGTTTTGGAGAGGGAAAATTAAAAAAATTTGCATTTATCCATTTGATATATTACATTCTCTCCCCCTTAGAGGAATAGAGATGTCCTCATCTCGAGATAAATCGAGGATATTGATGGTTGAGTGTGTCTACATCTACCCTAGTGGCATCGTTTTCGGGATAGTCTTTCCACTGGACGAGGCATTCTCTCAAGGTTCTGGATCTTAATTGTCTCTCCCTAACATCTAAGATCCTGTCAGGCCTTAGTTCAAGGACCCCTTGACTAGGCATTACAATTTGTTGATCGTCAAGTACATTGTTAGGATTAGGTACATACTTTTTCAATCGGCTGATATGGAATACATTGTGAACCTTTAGGTTCTGAGGAAGTTGCAATTTATAAGCATTAGGTCCTAGGCTTTTGAGGATTTTGTATGGCCCACAATACCTTGGACTTCGCTTCTTGCAATCTCCTAAGGATAGAGAACTCTTTTTAGGGCATACGCAAATGAAGACCATGTCTCCTTCCTCGAAGACCCTTTCTTGATGCTTCAAATCCGCGTATGCCTTCTGTCTATCCTTAGCCGCTTGTATGTCCTGTCTTATTGACTTTATTTGGTCATCCATCTCTTTCAACATCAACTTTTGGTTCTGCTCCTTGGTAGAGATCTCATTTAGCATTGTTTGGTAGGCCAAATCATGGCATGCTTCCTCTCTATCTAACTCAAGTATAGGGTTGTTTGGCATAGATACTTTTGTAGCTAGAGATCTGGCCGTTGATGGATTCTACAAGATTAGGGAATTTAGGAATGCCTTGCGACTAAGTGCATCGGCAACTACATTCTCTTTCCCTGATCGGTACTTGATTTCAAAGTCATATTCCTCCAACACTTCAATCCACCGACGTTGCCTCATGTTGAGCTCGTTCTGGGTAAAGATCCATTTGAGACTCTTATGGTCGTTTACTAGAGTAAACTTGTTACCCAACAGGTAGTGTCTCCAAAGCTTTAGAGCATGGATGACAGCTAGTAATTCCAAATCATGCATAGCATAGTTCTTTTCATGACTCTTCAATTTCCTTGAAGAGTATGCTACTGGATGACCTTCCTGCATAAGTAGACACCCCAAGGCAAGAATGCTAGCATCAGTTACTACCTCGAACTCTTTATTGAGGTTTGGAAGTTTTAGAATAGGTGTTGATACCAAACTTTGCTTCAATCTATCGAAGCTATTTTGTTCAGGAGTTGACCATGCAATGGAAGTTTGCTTCTTCCGTAAGTCCGTCAGAGGTGCTGCAATCAAAGCATAGTTTTTTATGAAGACCCTATACCATCCTGTCAATCCAAGAAAGCTACGTATCTCTTTGACGGATACTGGTATTGGCCACTCAAACACATCTCTGACCTTGGTTGGGTCCACTGAGATTCCTTCTGCTGATACCATGAATCCCAGATATTCAATCTGACGCTTGAAGAATGCATACTTCTTCATTTTAGCATACAACTTATGCAACCTCATTGTCTCAAGGACAATCCGAAGTTGAGGTTCATGATCTTCTTCCTGTTTAGAATAGACTAAAGTGTCATGGAAGAAGACAAGCATGAAATCATCAAGATATGGCCTAAACATGTCCTGCATTAACCTATTGAAGGTGGCAGGTGCATTCGTAAGGCCAAATGACATAATTAGGAACTCAAAGTGCCCATATCTTGTATTGAAGGTTTTTTTTGGGATATCTTCTTCCTTGATCCTTATCTGATAGTAACCTGACCTGAGATCAATCTTGGAGAAGATCTTCGCACCCTGAAGACGATCAAGAAGCTCATCTATTCTAGGAATAAGATACTTGTTCTTGACCGTTGATTGATTCAATCCTCGGTAATCAATACATAACTGAAGTGTCCCATCCTTCTTTTTCTGGAATAGTACTGGAGCTCCCCATGGTGAATTGCTAGGCCGGATGTAGCCCTGATCTAACAGTTGCTTGAGTTGTTCCTTCAGCTCAATTGCTTCTGGTATGGACATTGTATAAGGTCTCTTTGCAATTGGCGCAGCTCCAGATACTAACCTAATCTCATGATCCACTTCTCTTTGAGGTGGAAGTTCAGTCAACTCTTCAGGGAATACGTCCGTGTATTCCTTTAGCCAAGAAGGTCCTTCATGAGACTCTTGCTTTTGATCTAATTTGTTGAGTTTGATCAAGTAAACAGGTAATCCTTTTCTGACTCCTTTTATGATCCGAGATACTTTGGCCAATTGGATTCTTGGCACTCCTGCCTCACCTTGAGTTGTGACTAATTCCGTTTCAGAGTTTCGAAAGAAAACTTGACCCTTTCCACAGTGAATGTGGGCATCATTAGGCTTAAGCCAATCCATTCTGAGTAGACACTCATGGATACCTAAATTCATGACTCTGAATTTGACCGAAGTCTTCTTTCCTCCCAAAAATAATTCATCCTTAGCAGTTTGCCTAGTACAAGTAACCTCACGACCATTTGCCAATTCCACAAGCAGGGTAGGTGCTTCTACTGTGGTTATTTCTAATCTTTTTTCACATGCTTGTGAGATAAAGGAATGTGTACTGCCACAATCAATCAAGGTCTTGAAACCTTTACCTTGATAGTCCCGACGGTGTCTGAATCACCGAGAACTGGAGATTCGGCCCTTTCTTGTGTAAAGCGGCATGGACTGTCGCTCTTTCGAATTCTGCTTCCATGGTCAGATCTTCTTCTTCTCCTTCTTCGCATATTTGTCTATTGGCAATGCAGGCAGTTCTTCCTCTTCCTCGGGTAGCGGCTCCTTGACCACGGCCTGTTCCTTGGAAAGGCGCTTGGCGATGTCCTCCACCAAGCTTGGGACATTGCCTCTTGAAGTGACCAGGTTCATTGCAGTGGAAACAACGGAGGTTTCGGCCATTACTTTGAGTAGGAACAAAGTTGTTGACATTATTCGTCCTTGCTTTCTTTCTTTGTCCTTGATTATGACCTTGAACTCTCTTAATTTGAGGTCCGAATGCTCCTCTGTTTGGGTCATTGTAAGGCCAAGCTTTGTTACCCCTTGGTCTAGACTACACCTCCTGAATTATAGGCGTCGCTCAAATGAGTGCATCCTGAAGATCTGATGGACGCATAGATTCAAGACAGGTATTGACTGGTGGATTTAAACCCGCACAAAATTTGGACACCTGCTACGTCATGTCCATCTGTGGCGCATACTGTAAAAGTGAGACGAATTTAGAGTAGTATGCGTCAAGAGTGAGTCCTAGTTGTTTTAGCTCGTAGAACTCATTCATCTTTTGAGTGCGATATGCAGGTGGCAAGTATCTTCCCTGCACGGCTTTCTTCAGCTTCTCCCAAGTAACATATCCTTCTGCGATCCCTTGATCCCTACAGCATTGCTTCCACCAAAGTCTGGCTTCATTGGTGAGCTTTAACTTGGCGAGCATAGCCTAATTGGCGGGTGCAGTACCGGCTTCTTCGAAGTAATCCTCCATGGATTCAATCCAAATTTCAGCATCAGCTTGGACGAATCTGCCTCTCCCGTCAAACTCGGGTGGCTTAATCTGCTTGAGAAGGAACTTTTTCTCCTGGATTACAGTAGTACTTGATGTAGGAGGCGAATTAGGAACCTGTACCTGGGGTTGTGCTTGGATAAAGGTTTCTTAACGTTATTAAACGATAATCGTTATTGATTTATATTACATCTTTAATTCAACTATCTCATAAACAATGTAGCTACTTAACTTTTTATCAACTCTTATGCACAACCAGACATTTATTTGTATTTATATGGGCATAGCCTTTTTGAATACAACGTTTCATGCGATGGTAAGCCAACTGCTACATTTAGTTTGGGGAAAACAACGTTGTATTGCATTTATCTACAAGAACTGTGTAATAGTAAGGTTTTGGGTCATGGATCTTCAGGAATCGATAAGTCATTGGAAGTTCAGGATATCCTTTCCATTGGAATCCATACTTCTCATGGCGGCCCAACACTTTAATCCTGTCGGCGGGGATTACACGGGTTACTTCCTCATATACATATGAGTTCATCTCAACCTTCCGACCTTGAATATGTAAAGTTGAATTTACGTGAGCTTCCACAAAAACGAACAACTTCACGACTTTCAGGTCTTCCAACCACTTGATCCTCTTTAGGTTGGTCTGAAACCGGTGGGCGACTATATAGAAGATTCCTGAAGCACCTGTCCATCTTCGTTCCATGTACAAAGGTGATGGATTATAGATCTGCTCCAGGATGTTCATCATCCCAATCCTTTGTCTATAAAGCAGAGAACGCATTGTAGTCATAAATATGACTCGAAATACCAAGAACTTGTTCCACGCTTCATAATTCTATAAGACAGCATTGAAGGTAAGAAAATGTTTGGACAACAACATTTGCTTTGCTTCATTTTATTATAATTTTATAAAAACAATTCCGTTGTTGGTCGGCTCTGATACCAACTGTAACATGTCCACTAGTATCATCCAGGACACGTCTTAGCAGTCCATCGGAAAGGAATGTCTAGAAAGCTCCGCCCGGCACTCCCATGGAATGTTACGAGATTTGCGATCTAGGGATTTTTGCGCCTGCCACGTAGCGGAAGTATTCCGTCCGTTCCCACTTAGGATCGACCTGAATTAGGGTTTTCCTGATTGGTCATTCCCTAATAGCAACTAGCGTCGGACCCAAGCGAACTACTTTACGCAGAAACGCCAAGTCCAAAGCAGATTCATGCTGCACTTAGTTCAAGGAGAATGGGAAACGAGAGGGATGCAAAGCTCAACCTCTCTACCATAAGGCATAGTCCCATTCCGTTCCCCTAAAACAGCGTAAATCGGGTAAGACATAACTCTAGGTCAATGCTTTTGTTGTTCGTGTCCTTTAACGATCATCCTGCTATTCTTCGAGATTTGAGAAAAGTTCCCGGCCAACTGGGACCACCCAACCGTAGGACGGACCCATGGTCCATCCTCCGCACTTTCCTCGGTTTGTTTTAGTTATGTAATTATCTAACACATTAGTTGGACATGTAACAACCAGCTTCTTTAATTAATCCATTAAGCACTCGTTCCTTCACGTAATCTTATCACGTGACATAGAAAAACAATATCAGACAAGTTCTTTATTAACATATCATCATATTTATCTTTGAAATACAAGGAGTTCCGCCCGTAGGCTTGTCCACAATCCGCCCGAAGGCTGTCCAGCAATCCACAAGGATCACTATTCCAAGTTTCCGCCCATAGACTAATATGCGGGCCTTGAGATCCAATCCCGAGTAACGTTAGCCTCTTGTGCAGGACCCGGAAGGCGAGGGATTTATGGCCAGAGCCCCCCCTGGCACCCAAGCGTCCTCTTGCTTCAAGTAGCGCTCAACGGAGAGACCTCTCGCGGTGGGTTCGGTCCACGTTCCCGGCGCGGTCAACAACCCCCTTGGTTAGGGTCAGGCAGGCAGTCGGGGGTAACTGAAGCTTCCTCTCATCTTCAGGCCTTCAACCTGAAGTATAGATACTTATTTATTTTGTAATTCATTGGTAAAACAAGTCAAACAGTGCTCTAAAATCTCTAGCAAGCACAACCATTTCCATTGATCGATTTTTGTTGTTGGCAAACTGCTAAGGAAGGAATCCTTCCTTTCGAGTGTATCTAGCACTCGATCCGGGGTGTCTTGCAACTTGGCAAGATCCCTTATATTCTGGGTTAGGGCGTACCCTATTAACCCAACTTGGTCAAACCCTAACGTTCATTGGATACTTCAGTTTCTGGTTTTTTTTAACCTTCCTTACTCATAAGGATATCAAGGTATACATCCTCTTGCAAGATAGCTTGCGTAAGGATCCGCCATCCTTGTTGCGAGAATTTAGCCTTTCTTTTTGTGATTCAATTACAAGACCATATGACTTCATACTTGCCGTGCAAGTCCTGCATCGTACTATGCGATAATGGAGTTACGAAACAATCCGTTTTAGTTTATTTAAGTTGACGTTGTCAGACCTAAGGTTTCTTAGCTTTATTATTTTCTTTTAAGAAACTCAGGGACAAACCCTAGTTTCCTTTACGTTTATAATTTACTGACCCTACAATCAGGGAATGTGGGCAAGTATTTAAGGTATAAACATTTCTTGGATTTTAATTCATTTCCAATGAATATTTCACAGCATAGGTATTTCTAAGTCTATATTAATTTTGTTAACTTTAGAAGGTAATATCAAGATCACCTCCGCATGATTTGTTATCTATGTGTCAATTGATTTTTCAATCCTAAACTTTATTGATTTGAGGTTAGGTTAATTCAATTAATCTTCCTTTTTCCTTGCGAACAAAACTCATGCCAAATAAGCAACCTTTCCCTTGCTAAGTTATGCAGTTAGCAATGATAACTTCCTAGGGTTTAAGCATCGTAAGAATCCTTTCATGATTTGCACTTTCCATGATGATTCGTTGTAAAAAGAATAGGGTTAATAGTGCAAGATGCAATTTTATACCTTTTAGGCTTAACTGAAGTATGCTACTTTAATGGGTAAATAATCTTGCTCATAATTCATTTCAATGCATAATGCTATTTGAAAAAAAAAATGTTTATACCTTTATTTTGCATGTTCCATTAAGCTAAATTCCTTCGTCGCGAACAACTAGGACAAAATATATCCTATCCCTAACAATTTATCTTGCACGATTGAATTACAATGATATAAAATTAAGAAGGAAAAACATGGGTTTGGGGTGAGATTTTCACATGGATACCGAGAGATGACCCTCCCGCGGCTACTCCTTGGACTTTCTTAGGAGGCATCGTAGTTGTAGTCCTTCGAACGTGGAAGCAGCTTTATACTCCTTTTCGGAATTCCACCGTCGCTCCCTTGCACGTCAATACTCTTCTTCTCTTTTTCGAGTAGGGGAAAAACAAACCAAGTCCCAAGGGTATTTTGGAAGGGCAAGGAACAATTAAGGGTTTAACCACGAGGAGGGGGTAATAAGACCTTTAAAGTCTTAGTTCTTTTGGGAGGGAAAGGCTTACAAAGCCCAAGGAAAAGGCCCTATCGGGTTTTACACACGGGGGGGGGGGGGGGGGGGGGGGGGAATAACAAGCCCAAAAGAAAGGGGCTTAAGGGTTAAATAGAGGGGAGGAAAGGTTTAAATTACGGGGTTCCAACACCCATGGGATGAGGGGGCTTAAAACACGGGGGTGTGTGTGTGTGGCTCCAAAGGCATAAGAAGGGGGCCTTGTGAGATTTTTGGACACGGGAGTGAAAGGTATAGGAAGGGGGGACTTGGAGTGATTTTACGACACGGGGGGGGGGGGGAGGAGGGGGGGTGTGGACACGGGGTGAAAAGGGCTTAGGGGTTTTAAAAGATACAATAAGGGGGATGAAAGGCCCTTAAGAAGATAAAACTGGGGGGGAGGGGGGGGGGAGGAGGGGGGGAAAAATAAAGGGGACACGAGGGGGGGAGGGGTGAAGGGGGGCTTAATTAGCCCCCTTAAGAAGCTTCTTTTAAGAAGCTTCTATGCTTCAACTGGCAACCCCCTCTTGCACGGTGGCTCCACGGCGACAGGAGCTTCTTCCTCCCCTTCCTATTCCACAGCTCTCCCTTGGCACGGCACAGTACACAACCAACTTCCCCTCTCCTTCCACCCTTCTCACAGCGGCAGGCGGCTGGCACAGAATTCTCAGATCTCTCCCTCTGACAACATTCTCATGTTCTCCTCCTCCCCTTCACGGCAGCAACCCCCCTCTCTTAAATAGGGGAGGGAGGGGAATCTTCCCCCTCCTTACGTGTCAATATGCATGGCAGTGGAAGGCGCTGAGCTCTACCAAGGAGCTTAGTCCTCCATTCTATTTCCCTCCCCTTACAGCACGACAATCGGTTTTGGGGAGGGAAAATAAAAAAAATTTGCATTTATCCATTTGATATATTACAGACCCTCAAAAATAAGATAGTATTCTTCCAATAAGTGGTTGAGAGTTACTATGGAACCTTCTTGATGGTAGAGAACCTCTAGAAAATTGAGGATTCAACCCATAATCTTGGAGATTACCACCATTCATATGACCAAATATTCATCATGCCTTTGTGAAGTCTCTCCTACTTCATATTGACTATTGGGAATGCCCCTTCATCTGGTAATTCCTTGACTTTCATTATTTTGATTAGGTGGTTGAAGTGGGACTAACGGATCGCTACTTGATTGTGCTTTCTCCTTAGCATCCTTGGGTCCCATTTGCATTTTCATCCATTGAGAGAATTGAACCATTATCTGGCCATTGGATTCAACTAATTTTTCAATTTAAGCTTTATTTGGGTAGTATAATCCACCAACTTCTCGATAGAGGACTCCATTTGATGACTAGATAACACCGTTTGTTCAACTTTGGATAGTAGCTCCATATGCCTTTGAGCATGCTTATTCTCATATTCACACATGTTATAATTAAGATCACTAAGTTCTCCTTGCATTTGAAGCTCTTCAAGTGTCTCTTGAGGTGTATTTTCCATCAAGGTATCTCTGATTTGTTGGGCAAATTCATTTTGGACCTTAGTCTTCCCTTTATGACCTAACATAATAGTGCAGTTGTGCAATATCCCTTATTAGAAAATTGGCTATAACTTGAGCTAGAAAACTCTACTTTCTAATTTTTTTAAATTGAAAATGGAGCCTAAAATTCCCTCTTTGAGATGAGCTATAGCATTTTATAATAGGTTTAGAACATAAAATTATGTATCCCAATCTTTGAGGCTGAACTATCTAGGCCAACACCTTATTTTAACCTATAAGTGTCTTGTTTCCACCTGTGTAAGAGAAAAATGGTTGTACACAAAAGGGATTCCAAATCCTATGGGAAACTAGATAGGATTTTTGGACAACTGGTAGTACTTCTACTTGTATTTCAATTATGAAAATGGTACCTAGAGTAGTGACCCATTTATACCTTGTACTGACCTGTAAAAGCTATGTTTCACCTTGTTTTGATCTTCAATATACTTAAATATTCAAATCTCCACTTGCAGTACATGTGTGAGGGATAAAAGGGTAGGATAGGCTCCCTATATAGACTTTGAATCATCAAAAGGTGGGCAAAGCTCCCTTAAGTCGGTCGGTTATATCTCTTTAGGATCTTTAATAGTGGGGGAAGGTCACCTCTCTATTATCCCACTATCTCCCCGGTGTCGTGATGCTGCGCATCTGAGCCGTGAACACCTCCATTTTTGTTGTGCATTTGTGTTAATTTCTGCGTGTGATTCATTGTTTGTGTGGCGCATTTTAATAAACTACATTCAATGTATGTATATATTCCCTTAACTGTATTGCATATTCGATGCTTGTAATAGGAAGGAAAACCTATCCTACCCTTTGTAGACCATCCTGTTCGTGGGAGCATCCGAGACTTGGGGTAAGCTTACAATGAGTCCTTCACTGAACCAGATGGTAATCAGGACTCTAGTGATAAGGTCCCTGATTTTGTTGAGACTATGATATACTGTCCAAACGAGGCCGTTCGTATGGTTGGTCGCTATGCATCGAAGGAGGAATGGATACATATGGAAACATCCAAGGATTTCTTATCAATAAAGATTTTAAAGCACACATTACAATTTGGGACTTCAAAAGAAAGAGATCAAGGGGACAAGTGTGTTATGAATAACATACTTCAGTTTATTCAAACATTTGTTTGCTGAAACATACACGTGTGAAAACAACAATGAATCAAGGTTTGCTACCCATGTTTATGGAAGAAATCTCATCTTTCTTAAAGAAGGATTTGAATGGCGAAAGGGGGGGGAAAAAGTTCATTGAATCCAGGACCTCCCCGTGCTCGAAATGGGAGAGCTATTTTTGAAATGGGTTGTTATTCTTGGAAAAGGAGGGCATTCGGGAGGACTCTGCGGAGGATAAGAGCGAAGGAGTAAAGCGCATCCACTGGGACAATGTCCTGAACAAAGCTTGATATCCCTAGCCATGGGGCTTGCTGAGCTGATCAGGAAAAGAGGAGGAAATGAAGGTTCCTGTCAAGATTGTCAGTCCGCAAGCTATTTTCAAGGATCCTTTTAGAAAATGAGATAACATTTTGGTCATCTGTGATTCTTGTACACCTGCCGGTCAGCCTATCCGAACCAACAAGAGAGCCCGAGCAGCTGAAATTTTCTCCAATGGAGAAAGTTATCGAGGAGGAACGAGGGTTCCGAGTCTCTCGTATTTGAATTGGCGATTCTGCAGGCATGGATGAATGGGATTGTTCGAAGGCAAAGTCCTTTTCGACTGCTTGCATCCGCCTCCCCTCGCAGTTGCTCTGCTGGTCGTGATTGCCTTTCTCCAGCTTCTCTGAGGCACAGGTCTCTCTCAGTCATCCTCGATCTCTACCGCCCTCAGGCCTTCCGTCGCTACAAGCTCCAGCCCATCATCTACAACAACACTTCCTCTATCTTCCACTGCTATAAAACTGTCATGTTCATCTTCTTCATGGTCGTTATGCCCTTTACAATTGGGCTTTCGTTCTCCAGGAGATCTTTCGGAGCAGACAGATTGGACTTCCTCAACCTTGAATCAAATTGCGAGCTCAGATTATGATGTTTCTATACTCCCAGGAGATCTTTCCTATGCTGACTATATTCAAGCCGCTGAGACTCGTTTGGAAAACTTGTTGTGCCCTTGGCTAGTTCACGGCCATGGATGATCACTGAAGGAAATCATGAAATGGAGGAAATTCCACTGGTTATTGAACCATTCAGATCTTATAATACAAGATGAAAAAGGTCCTACAAAGAGAGCGGATCAGACTCCATCCTTTATTGTTCTTTTGAGGTTTCTGGTGTGTTTGCTTTGAAACTAGGATCATACAATGACTTCAGTAGGGACTCTATTCAGTTTAAGTGGCTGCAGGCTGATTTGGCCAAAGTGGATAGAGTCAGAAATGGCTCCTTGCTGTCATTCATGCACCATGGTACAACAGCAATTTCAAATATCAGGGTGATAGTAACAAAATGATGAAATCCATGGAGTTCATCCTTAAATAAGCAAAAGTTGATATGATCTTTGCAGCCATGTTCATGCTTATGAACCCACGACTCGAGTTTTTCAGCATCACTTTGATCCTTGTGGCATCATCCACATAACCATAGGTGATGGAGGGAATTGAGAGGGATTGGCTAACAGGTTTCTGGATCCATAGCCAAACTGGTCTGAATACCGTGAAGCAGGTTTTGGTCATGGCATTTTGAAAGTGGTAAATTCTTCTCATGCTCGATGGACTTGACCTCATTATAGAGATGTTCTTTTGGAGTTTCTGAAATTCTCTGCTGAACTAGTAACTGCCAAGATACGAAATGAACATGTTGATGTGAAGAGTGTTTCCCTTCTTACTGCAACTGTCATCATACACCTGAAAGTAAACAAATTATGAGATACTTCGGATTATCCTGAACATGAATTTCTTGTAACTCACTTGACAAGAAATATAGTGAACTTTGACATCAAAAATTTGAGTTCTTCTTGTTAGTCTCTTCCATTGCTGTGCCTTGAACCCCGTGTTCTGCAGCTCTCGCATGATCTCTTTGACACCGGGCATCAATCTTTTTCCTTGGTGGGAATATCAACATGGCAATGATATACTACTCTAATCAATCAACATGATATGCATTACTGAAATTTTCATTCAACTCATTCCATGAGATACAATGAGATGAATAGGAAGTGGGTCTTGCCACACAGTGACTCACTGTTGACTTACCCTTTACAATGGATTACGATATACTTTACTATGAATCAAACAATCACTAGCAAATCATTGGATTAGAGTAAGCAATTTAATCAATTAGTTGGGCTTTAGGAAATGGGATGGAATGCAATGTTGAAAACATGAAGCAAGAGCTTCTAATTTACTGTTTGAATCAAGTAAGTAATGTACTCTATGAATGGGCTAATTTAGCCAATGATGAGCTCAAATTTTATGGAAATTTTTCAATCTTTAATCTCTCAATCAGGGCTCGGATTCCACCATATACTTGCTATTTTATACCTTAGTATTTGTGTGCATGTAGGCTTGAAGGTTGAGCATATGTAAAGCAACCCTTATCTTTCATATGATGTTTCACCTAAAAGTCATGGTGTAGGTAAAAAACATCAAGTAGTTGTGTCTTTTGAAACCCTACAAAGTGCCAAAACGTGGATATGTCAAAACAACACCAGATTCTTGTCACTAAGGTGGCTTGATTTTGATAATATATGCTTGTTTCCTGAATATTGGTGCAGTCTAATCCAAGTTATTTGATTAAGAATGGATGTGATGGTGTAAATCCGTGTGGTATCTTTCAAGACAGCAATTCTGTGCTGATGAATATAATATGTATCTCATGTCTATGTATTTCTCATGAATATTATATGTGTTTAATGACTGTGAATTTGTTCAAGAAGTTTCTTGTAGCAATAGGATTGTTTTGGTGGACCGATGTGTCTTGTGTTTCTATTATGTCTCTACAGAGGCATAACACTTTGGCGATCTTGCTAGTTTTGTGGGCAAAATTCTCATGATTTTGGCATTAGGCTTGCAACCAGTTTTTCCATACCGAAAGTTTCAAGATATTTCAAGAATTCAAGGCGTTTTTGCATTTTCAGCCATTTTTCTGCACTTCTACAAGTTGCAGGTATTAGGATATCCCTGCATAAGAAATATCTTGTAGTCAAATTGTTTGAAGGAGGATACCTTGAAGTTCTTGTTCTTGAAGAATTCAATCTCTTCACAAGTTCTCAATGCTGTGGATTTGAGGCAAATTATTTAGGTTTTATATTTCTTCTTGAAGATCTTGTTTTCAATTCAAGCTCAAATTTTAGATCTGTGATTATTTTGGGAGTTTCAAGATGAAGCCATCATATCAAGATGTCAGGATGATATATTCATAGAGAAAGAAGGTCATGAAGTTCAAAGATGGGAAATACTAATTTGCAATTTTTAGGACAACATATTGTTATGCACAATTATGCTTTGTCCCTAAATGGGCTATAATATTCATGACAGTGCATGCCTACAGCCAGTTATGATGTCTTTTGTAAGTATAAATGGCATTCCTAAAAATTATATGCAGTTTATGGTTCTTTTATTCAAAGAGTGGTATGCAACATTATGGATATTTCAAGAGTCCTCAAACTCAGACTTGCTAGTTTGAGAATGGAGAAATCTCAAGATGTCTTGAATCCTTCGATATAACCAGAATTGTGGGGAGTTTCAAGTAGTTACCTAAACTATAGGAGTTTCAGGCTGATACCTAAACTGAAGGAGTTTTAGGTAGTTACCTGAATTGCAAGAATTTCAGGCACTCACCTGAATTGCAGGAATTTTTAGGTAGATTACTTGAATTGCAAGAGTTTTAGGTATAACTTGAAGTGCAACAGTGTCAAAGGGCTATAAAAATGATAGGCATAACTTGAATTGCAGCAAATATTGGAGATAACTTGATAAACTTGAGAATTTTGGTTAATAAAGGAGTTTTCAGGCATTTTCAAGAAGTACCTGTAAAGGAGTATTTCAAGCAGCCTGAATTGCTAGAATTGCAGAGGTACCCTAAGTATTATAGGCTAACAACCTATTACTCCATCATTGCAGAAGGAGGTTGGATCAAAGCAAAGTAGATTCTTTTTCAAACTTTAGATATACTTCATTAAGGGTAAATCCAAGAAGAAGGAAAAGAGATGCAAAGTCTGCTTTGAGCATGGGCATAGTTCCAAATTTTGTCCATATGTCCATGAGTCATGTGAAAGCGGGAAGTCTTGTAAGTATTTCTACATGGTTGATCTGGGTAAGCAATTTAGCGGTATCCGTAGCAAGAAGTTCTCTTCAGCAAACCATGAAAGGTTCAGGTTCAAGACTTGATAGAGCATGGGAATAGTTGAGTTCTTTTGAGAATGTCCTTGATGATGCTTATGAATGGCATGATGACCATGAAGGCTAGAAGGTTAAGTCTTGCTCAAGTTTGAAGCAGGTTTAAAGATTGCTTAGAGTAGTTGAGAAGCTCAAGGAGAATTATTATGATGTTTTGGATTTGGATCAGGATTCAAGTTCAAGTGATGATGATGATTACTACCCTTTACCTATGGTTTTGCCAAAGATTGATGCTGAGGGAGTGAGAGAGGACAAGAGCCAAAGAAGCCAAGAATCCTCCAGTGCCCCAAACCCAACACAGGAGCTTACCAATGGGAGAGTGGAGCATCACACACCTTGCATTGACAACTTGGAGGTATTTTCCATTTTCTGGTCTTTAGCATACTACCATAATCAATCTCGAATTAGCTTTCTCGAAGAAGAAAGAACTGATGAAGTTATCATCAAGGAAGTTGATCACTTTGCTGATAAAAAAGATTAGTTGCATATTCAAGAAGATGTTGTTGTCATGGATAACAAGCATGAGACTAATGTTTTTCTCAATGAGGATGCTATTATGGATGATTTTCTTGGTTCTCTTACTGGTTTTGAGGAAGATTATGCAGCCAAGGAGTCATATTTCACTGAAGAGGATTTACAAGTACTTGAAATGCCACTACCTGTAGTACAAAATCCATCATTTTAGAATGTCTTTTTGCAGGATACATATATTTACAGCATGTTGAATACTATTTCAAGTCATATCACTATTCAACCTAAAGAGATTCAGCATGTTACTATTGTTGTAAAATCTCAAGTTAATTGCCTATATGAGTAGTTTTTAGGATAGCAAGCTTTAGGACAGCAAGTAATCAGCAGCAAATGAATAGTTTTCAGCAATGTCCAGGTTTATAACAACACGCTGAAATTCAAGAATTGTAGAGATCTCTCGGTTTGTGTGGTTTCCATGATTATCTAAATGAGTTATGCTTTCATCTAAGATGATTCAATGACTTTCTTCCGAGTCGGAAAAGAAGAGGAATGCAACAAAAATTGTAGCAATTGAAGCTTTGTCTGTTATTCATCGGTTTCAGGTAGAGAAAGCATTGCTTCAACAAGAGGTTTCTCATGTCAAGAATGCAATGGATTTGCAAGTTTCTCATTGTTCAAAGGTTATTGATGCTCTTGAGAAATTTGTTTTGCTGAAAGATAATGAAATTGGTAACTTGTATACTCAGTTGGCTTATTCGCGTATTCCGAGTCAAGATGTTATTCTTGAGGATCTGTATGCACAAACAGTTAATATGATTAATGAAGTGGAAGAACATGTGGAAAAATTATGCATGCAAGCAAATATTTCTGTAGTCCCTATCTTAGAGATAGATGTTGGGGGCATCATTCAAGAGAATCAAGGTTTGCCCATAATTGAAGGAAATGCAGTTTTCGTGAAGATCAGGAGTAGTCTAAACTTCAAGTCTAAACTTCAGGAAAGTGCAAGGACTGAATAGCAAACAGTTTAATCTGCAGGGGCCAAAATCTGTCAAGATAGCATTCAAGCTGTTTTCGTGAAGATTAGGAGCAGTCTAAACTTCAAGAAAGTGCAAGGACTGAATTGGTTAAATTATTTTAGAATTCTAGAGCTATGTATCCTAATCCTAGGTAGGAAGAAAATTCCCGAAATTAGGATACCGCAGAATTTGAGTCTGTAGTGGACAATGTAGATGTGAATGATCTGGATAATGATCAGGTTGTTGATATCTCAATTTCATCTAATATTTTTGAAGTTTTTGAGTATTCTAATCAGTATGGAGATGAGGTTTAAGTGAGTAGAATCATGCAAGCATCTATAGTAGTTGACATCTATGTAGTTGATGCTACAGAAGGAATGGATGATGTGGGTCATATTAATCAGTATTTGAGAATGACTACGAGGATATTGAATGAGTTAGATGATAGTTTCAAAAGTATATTGTGGTTTTCTCCATCAGGAAGTGTTCAAATACTTTATCTAGAAGATTGTTTTTTAGGTTTGCTGAAATTTTCAAGTTTGCTGCAGATTTTAGTAACTCAGCATTATTCAGGTTGGTTGGTAATGGCAAAATTTCAATATGGATTGTAGCAACCTATAACCCTACAACCTGAATTTTTGCAATTTGAGTTCCTACACGAGAAACCTAATTTACTATAGCAAGAAATGATATGGAAGCAACCTAAAAAGCAGGAAATGCAACAATAAGTATTGCAACAAGCTGAAAAACTATAAGTACAGTAGGGACCTAATGATCAGGAGTTTTTGAAACCTGAAAATAGTTTGGAAAGTCAGCAGATACATGTTTTATCAGTTTGGATTGATGCAAATCAATATTTTTTAGATGATATGGTGCAGATTGAAGCTCTGAATGAGTATGATGTAGATGCAGTTCTGTTTTGTTTTCTTTTATAGGTTTTCTTAGATTATCTTGCATATTTATTTGGAGATACACTTTCTTGTTTGAAATTCAAGTTGTGTGGTATATTGCCATACATTAATTATGATGCAGATGCTGGAGCGTCATCATCATGTTTCTTGATTATCGTTCCTACTGTTTACCATTGGAGTAGTGATTTATTGATTCAATCATGGTTTTATATCTTTATTCTCTATGATGTAGTATGGATGTCATTGTACTTAATGAGTTCTCAACCTTGGCATGCTTACTTAGCTGTTATTTTAATTTCACTGACACTTAGAGGACCAATTATGCAACTGCACAAGAGGGCTATGAGTATCCTAGAGGGGCTCTACTCATGGTAGCTCAGTGTGGCTTGTTAAGAGGTGCAAGGTCTCTAGCAGGGTATAATTGTGTTCTTTGAGTTAGTCTTCATCATAGTCAGTTGTTTATCTTTTCTGTCGTTAGTTACATGCTTGTGGATTCTGTCCCAGTCATCCACCGGGCTGTGGCAAGTGTTAGGGCTTGGATTCCACCATATATTTTCTATTTTATACCTTAGTATTTGTGTGCATGTAGGCTTGAAGGTTCAGCATATGTAAAGAAGCCTTTATCTTTAATATGATGTTTCACCTGAAAGTCAGGGTGTAGGTAAAAAACGTCAGGCAATTGTGTCTTTTGAAACCCTACATAGTGCAAAAACGTTGAGATGTAAAGAAACCACTAGATTCTTGTCGTTGAGGTTTGATTCTGATAATATATGCTTGTTTCCTGAATATTGGTGGAGTCTACTTCAAGTTATTTGATTAGGAATGGCTATGATGGTGTAAATCTTTGTGCTATCTTTCAAGATAGCAATTCTATGCTAATGAATATGATATGTATCTCATGTCTATATATTTCTCCTGAATATTATGTGTGTTTAATGACAATGAATTTGTTCAAGAAGTTTCCTACAGCAATAGGAATGTTTTGGCGTATTGGTGTGTCCTGTGTTTTTGTTATGTCTCTGTAGAGGCATAACATGGATGAAGCTCAACAATTGGATAAATGAGAAAGATCCAGAATTGAAGAGAAATACATATTGCATAGCTTGATGAAGGCTTGAATGATCCCAAAATTCTTGATGAAGCCTCCAATTTCTCTTAAAGATTGACGCATTAGACCCATTTCCCCAAAATCGTGACTCCATGGAAGCTCTTGAGGTTGAATCTTTAGCCAATCTTACTCAATCCTTGCAATTTCTTCAAGAAATCTTTAGTAGAACAAATCCTAGGGCCAAAATGAAGAAGAATTTCAAGAAATTTGAGAGAAATTGATGCTTAAAACTTTCATGGCTATCCATGGACTACACAATTAGGGTTTCAAGAGAGCATGAGGATGAATAATGCAGCTCAAATCTTGATGATTTTCGTGAGATTTTACTCAGTGTAGTGACCACTTAGAGGTCCAAAATGGAGGCTGAAATGACCTTAGATGCTAAAAATCATAATGAGGAAACCCCAAAGCCAAAGGACCTATCTATAGTATATACACCATTCTTTCTGCTCACTAAGTTTCATTGCAATTGGAGAATGCAGCCTTTCTAGCCTCAGGAGTCTCTTGTAGCTATAATCTAAGGTAAATTGAGCAAGGTGGGAGAGCTTCTTATTGATTGCTTGCTCGCTTGCTTTCATGCTCCTATACCTTCACCTCAATCTTCAATTGAGCTCCTTGTAGTCATGGGATGGCTTTGATACTATGAAAAGAGGCAAGAGGGGAGAGAGGTGAAGAGACCAAGAGCATACACACACAAAAGTAATGGAGACTTGAGTACACAAAGAGATAGGGATGAGATCTTCTTCTTCTTCTTCTTCTTCTTCTTCTTCTTCTTCTTCTTCTTT